>NW_026026575.1:22689-43804 GCF_019186545.1 Solanum stenotomum
GGTTTCTTTTATTGTGCACGAGCGTACCCGTCGGGTTTATGGGAGCCCGGCGGAGTTAGTTAGATTGCTTGTCTTTGTTGCCTGTACGCTCGTGTACATACCCCCCATTTACTACTATTTGCACTTGATGTGACCCTTTATTCGCATTTCAGTTTACTTTTGCTTATCTTGCTCAGTCGGCCGATGATGCCTACTGGGTACCTGTTGTTTTGGTACTCATGCTACGCTCTGCATCTATTTTGTGATGCAGGTCCGAGCACTAGTAGCCAGCGTTGATCGAGCTTGGAGTAGACTTATCCGGAGACGGGGGTGAGCACACGACGTTTTGTACTATCTCAGTCTCCATCTGTATATATAGACTTGTCTTTTTCCTTTCGAGACAGTCTAGTCTCTGTTGTCAGTTTTGGGACTTGTACTCATTTTGTAGTAGCTCTGTACTAGTGACTTCCAGGTTCTGGGAGGGATCTTTATTTGTATATATGTTTTGGGTGCTTCCGCCTTTTTATATTATTATTATTTGCCTACTCTTGTTTAATTTCTACCCTCAGACCCAGTACTTGTTGTTCCGGGTTACGGGTTGGCTTACCTGCTGGTGGGTTATAGTAGGTGCCATCATGACTTGATAATTCGGGTCGTGACAAGACACGACTTAAAGTTGTAAATAAACCCCTAAACGACCTTATTCTGCACTTTTCGGTTTTTAGAGCTAAGGAATGAACCCTAGGTGATTCTTGACAGTTTTCCACCATTCCTGAGGCTAAAGGTAAGATTTTAACTCCCCGAATCTATTTTTTGATTCGTAGAACGTAATTTATTGGGTAAATATTGATGGGAGAGGGTTTTGATTTAGAATGTATGGTGGAAACAACCCTAAATTGGATGGTTGGGATCAAGGGTTGATCTAGGGTTTGTTAGAATTGTTAGTAATTTAGGTAATTAGTGATTGTTTATTGATTACTGTATTATATTGATTGTTTGTAGACCAAGAACAAGCGGAACAAATCCGAAAAGGGAAGGATCAAGTTTCTTAGGGTTTCAAGCTTGTTTCGAGGTAGGTGATGGTTGTGATTCTATGATTTTGTGATGTATGTTTGTTCTTGCTTTATTATGATACATGTATGTATGTGAATGTTGCATTATTGATCACACTTGTTGTAAATGAGATAGATGAATAACTATATGCCATGAATCACTTCTTGATATGATTATTGAGAATGTACTTGTGATTGTGATTCTGATTGTGGTGTGTTGATTGGATCGGATACCGCATTCCGGTATACTAATTAGGATCGGTTGCCACGTTCCTGCATAAACATTGGATCGGGTACCACGTTTCGGTATGCTAACAGTTTGGGTTTGGGTTCTATGAGAGGACCAATGACTTGTTATAAATGTATATTGTTGAGCATGTGATAATCGATATTTTATATGTTCGGTATTTTGCATGTTTATAATGTTATGTTGACTTGCTTATGTTACTCTTAGTGGGATAGCCGCGTGATATTACCAGTACACTGTAGTTGTGTACTGATACTGCACTTGCTCTTGTTTTTGTTGAGTACAGGGTATCTTCAGGCGGCTATTGACATACGTCGTCTAGAAGAGCAGTGATCTCGTTTGAATTCAAGGGTGAGCCGATTCTTTCGGGCTGCCTTGGGTTCTCTTTCATCAATGTCCACCATTAATTTAAATAAAGATTGCTAAAAAATGTTATTTTGAATGAAAGATTTTAATTGTGTTACTTTATCGTCTATCTAATATATTGTTGCGAACACTTACATGTATTGTTCATTTTCACCCTTTTTGTTTTATTTTTAGTTTTTCTACGATTTGTATGAATGATATTAACAACGTAATTTTCAAAATAAATGAGAGTTCCATTTATATTTGTGCAACATTAAGCCTTATAATTTTCTTAAATATGAACAATCTATATTGATGGTAGTTTTCTGTAGTGTTCAACTCAAATGATTGGTGTGATGACAATTTTACTTTTTGACATTTTGATTGTAATATTATAAGAATGAAGTAATTAAGCTTCATTAGTTTTAGATTTTACTAATATAAATCAACAAAAATTATTCAATATTTTACTTGAAGGAAACACTTACACATGTATGTTGTACTAATATTCATGTCACTTTAGAAAGTTTGAAATACTTGATAGGAATACAAGTGCAACACACGTTTCCATAACTAGTACTAGTATTACTAAAAGTGGAAACCTCCAAAGTGCAAAGTTGGATTACCATTTTACTCCTACACTTTATAAAAATATTATAAATTATATATATTAATTAATTTTTAATTATTAATCCAATTCAAAAGTTAATTTTTTATTTAACAATTATGAGTTATGTCTCTTCAATGGCTCAATCCCATTTTCCAGCAACCATACAACTTCAGCTATTTAAATCGTATATTATTTTCTGTTTTCAAGGCATTTAGTTATTTTTCCGTATTAAATTAAATATTTTTTGTTTTCAAAGCATCATTTAGTTAGTTTTCCCTATTAAATTAAATATTTTCAGTTTTCTAATCATTTAATTAATTGAATGGTATAACTAATGCATAGACTCTTCAGTTTTGGAATATGAATAGTTATTTTCATATTTCTAATCATTTAACTAATTGAATGGTATAACTAATGCATAAACTCTTCAGTTTTGGAATATGAATAGTTATTTTCATTTTCTATATATATGTTGTAAATTAATTATCATATTTTACTTCTAATCCTTTTTATAGTTTTCTCTTGTATTTGCTTAGCGCCTTTGTGTTTGCTAATTATTATTTTTTTATTTTTTTTCTTTGCTTCAGATCTTATCTTGCAATTGTGAATTCTTCCCTTCTCCATCGCATCACCAGGTACATAATAGATATGATAGTCATATCATTGAAATTATGCTTAGTCATGAAGAAGGTAAACATATATTAGGCCAATTCACTAGGAATTTTTTTAATTTGTTAAGATGTGTCTCATTAGGAAATATAGAGAACTTGTATTGTTTGAGATCCATAAATTAGTACTAGAATGAAATGGGTCCAAATAGAGTGAAATGAATAGTGAAAATGCATATGCCAACTCTAAAAAGCATGTAATTGAGGTATGGTTGTTACTGGATTAAAAAGAGTAATAGAAGTAGATGGATCGTTGTTGCCGATAAGTAACTGCTAACAAACTGATATACAAACATTATGAGTTTTGTCATCTATACTATATTGTTACATGCTATAGGGTTTGACCAAATGATAGTAGAAGCTTTCACTAGAAAACAAAGTAAGCTTAATGTTGACCAAACAACATGATCTGAACTTACGTGTTTGGATCAAGTAATCTCAAATTGGACTTTGGACGGTCATCACATAGATACATAGCATATGCATAATCATAAACAGGAATTGTACAATTGTCTTTAGAAAATTGCTCCACTTTAGTAAGTTGCATCCCTGATGCTGCCAAATCAGTTGGATTATTTCAACCATTTGTATTAAGTTCTAGCTTGTTTGTGAATATGGATTTATTATGTTATGTTTTGTAATACTATTAAATTTAAATAATTTAGTTAATATTCTCATATAAAATTTACACATGAAAGATTCATAATCTTGAATCAAACAAAGAAAGTTGTACATGCAATTATCTATTACAAATAAATATGATTTTTTCAAGTGTATCCCGTGAAATTGACAACGGTACATTAACCATCTTAAAGAAGACATATGTTAATCAATATTTCTACATTATGAAATACAATTTTTATTCGGAAACAACATCTTGATATGTATGAGGATATAAGAAGGAGGAGATTATAGTTTCTTAAAAATAAGACACAAACATTAAGATATGAAACATTTACAAACATAATCAACGTTACTTATGTTTACCTATAAACTAAATGTTATTGAAATATTAAAAAATAAAGAAAGTGCCACAATGAGTATAAGATATATGAGAACTACATAAGAAAAATGTTATACCAATTCAATTGATTGTTTATAACTACAAACAATTAGCATTTCCTAAATTTAGTCACTTATTACTTACATGTTTTAGCATCATCGATATCATTTTAAAAAACTGTACTAATTAACATGGGACACACGTGTTCAGAAACTAGTTATATTATAAGTGGGAAGGAGCTTAGTCTAAAGTTGGATAACGAAACTGCCCTTCAACTTTTAAATTACCATTATGTCACGACCCAGACCATAGTGATAGGCACCACACTAACCCTCCGGTGGGAGAACCATTACTACAACCCAGACTAAACAACTTAACCAAAAACTATGCATTTAAAGATACGGAAGCATGTTTAAATGACAATAAAAATGGAGTCCCCACAAACTCCAAATGTTTAAACAATTAACTAACCAAACTAATGCGGAAATTCAACCCGTAGAACCTGAAAGTCAATGTACCAAAACTCTACTAATGACAAGTCTAAGAACATGGGGTACAACCCCGAAACTAAACAAACACCTTAAACAAATAGTCATAGTCCGAACAGAGTGGACTTTTAAACAAGAAAGATCCATGGCAGCCTGAAAGAAATGGCTCACCCTTGAATCCAGTAATGCTCAATAGTGTCACGACCCGGGAGCACCCCCAAGTCGTAACAAGGTTTACTCGACCCCGAAGGGGTCTTATACAAGCCACATAGTCATTCATTGCATTCAATAATGAAAATAGTGCGAAATAAATAAAAAAAAAACTTATTTACATCCACACATTTAAACTTCTTAAAACAACTTTAAAAACACACAGCGGAAGTCTAAGTCTCACATGGCCATCTTAGACACAGTCGCAAAACATAAGTAGGGACACGGCCCTTTACAATCAAAAGAAGTCTATTACATGAACAAAAGAACTTAAAAGTCTTGTCCTCGAATCCATGAGGACATACCAAGTCTTGGAGGAAAGCAATCCAACACTTCAAACTAGCTAGGAGGGATCACTTGCCGGAACCTACACTTATAGTAAAAATATGAAGAATATGGGTTAGTACACAAAATGTACTAAGTATGATGACCATGCAAAACATGCTTAAAAAGGGACATTTTAGTTAGAAACCATGCATTATGCCACCTTTTTGAAATATCATGAACAATAGCATAAAAGACATACAAGACAAGCATAACATCAAGTAAGTCATAATATCACCTTTAAACAATATCAACATGAAAACCTTTACCTTGGACCTTCACCTCAAGAAACCCTTATGCTATACCTCGTGCAATGTATGGATGACGTCCCATACCACCATCCATACTAAGGCACCACATTTAGGTCACTTAAAGTAACTTATCATTCCTTTCTTTCACCTTTGCACAATATTCATACATAAGAGGTATATCATTAATTAAGACATGACAAGGGAAAATAACTCGTAATATAACCCAAGTATAACATGCATAACATATTAAGCATTTAAGAGCCAACATTCTTTAATAACCTCATTTAGGGTACATTCATGTCACAGTCATTAGGATTTAGAGAAACTCACTATGACCCTCTCCAAGCCTACTCGTGCAATGTATAGGTAGCATCCCATACTACTACCTACACTTTGTAGAACCTGTCAAGAAACCATAATGAAATCTCACATGATGGGAAGTAAGCGTTTAACCGACATAGACCATGAGAGCTTGTCATGGAATCCGGTGTCATGAGTCCCCACACCGAAAAGAGGTGGTCTACTTGCCTAAGGAAGACCGGTATATATAGCTTAATGGATCCACTAGCTTCCTATGCGGGCACATAGTTTATGGGATAAGGTAGACGATCATTGAAACTCATGCCTAACTGTCGGGGGAGTTTCCATCTAACCAAATCCGCTCGGTGCTTAGCCTACATTCCCATAGAATAGTTCATTACTTTGACATCATCACACATGAAAGGGTGCCATAAGCCTACCGATTCAAGGTACATTATTTAACACATGAAAGGGTGCCATAAGCCTACCGATTCAAGGTACATTTAGGAAAGCTCATTAACTCCTCTTGAAAGGGTGCCATGGGCCTACCGATTCAAGTCTCATCATTAACCTTTATGGAAAGGTGCCATAGGCCTACCGAATCCAAGGTTCATTACTTATCATTAATGGAAGGGTGCCATTAGCCTACCGATCCAAGGTTCATTATAAGCATGTGTGGAAGGGTGCCATAAGCCTACCGATCCAAGGATTCAACAATCAACAATATAATCATTTATACAAGAAAATGATGCATAAGCCCTACCAATTCAAGGTATACTTTATATTGAAGAATCCTTCATATTATATCATCAACATTCATGAGTGTCATCAACACATCTCTGGATTTCCATACATCTCATAACTCAAACTTTAAAGCATCGATTCATCAATTCTCCATAGTTGGACATTTTGTCAAACACCTTGAAGGCATGTAATGGAATCAAAGAGCATGGAAAATAGGGTAGTAATTATGCAACCAAACCAGTGAACAACCTACAACAACACCTTTACATTCATAACATGATCACATTATCTTCATTGAATTCTCATTCGTATAATGTCATGATAACACTCCAATTTCTCATACTATGCCTTTAAGGCCATAAGCCTCACATACCAATACACCAACAATACACCATAAAATAAGCATGGGTAATGACATACTTCAACAATCTAAAGACCTTTAAACAAGTTTGATTCATATACATTCATTATCTAGCAACCCACTTCATAAAGGCATAAACTAGGAATAGAGAGAAATCATGGGTTCATGGAGTATTTTCATCTTAAATCGTCAATACAACAACAATATAACCATAAAGTGCCATTAGAAACCTTTTAAAACCATTTGGTGGAAGAACCCATGAGATTGAGTGAAAACCTAGATTTTTCATACTTTGAAATAACTTTGGATTTGGCTCCTTGAATGGAAAATTAGACAAGGATCAAGACCACCATACCTTTGCTATGATCTCCCACGAAATTTGATGAAGAAAGCCTTGAATCCAAAGCCCTAGCTCCCACTTCTTCTTCTTCTTAAATGGAGGATTGTAGAGAGGGAAATGTTTTTAGGGATGGGAATGAACTAATGGTATATAGGAAATAATATAAGTCCTTTGAAAAAAATGGTCCAACACTTAGAAAAAATTTCAGGCGGGTGAACAGTAAATGAACAGTAAAATCAGCTACTGGAATTTGCCTTTTTCTGCCGGACAGATTTTACGAAAATGGGCATAACTTCTTCGTCCGAACTCCGAATGAGGTGAAACGAAGTGAGTTAGGTAGCTAACTCAAAGGGCTTTCCATGGATATATTATTGGCCACCCAAATAATTTGTGTGCTAGGAGATATGACCCTCCAAAGTAGACCCTCGAAAAAGGCTTCACTTGGAAATTTCGGATTTTGATACGGTTGCTCTAAAATTTGGGTTAGACCCATTTCCCACTCAATTTGACCCCCTAAACAAGAATATGAAGTCGGATTTTCGAAAAACGAAACGGATCTTTTTATATACAGCTAAACAAGTTTCCGGTAACTTCCGAAGCACATTTTTAAGAACTTTTGGGTCAAGTTCAAATATAATCATTTCATTAAGTTCTCGACTCCAAACTCACATGTGAGGCTCTAGTTTCACTCTATCATTTTCTGAGTCGTTACAAATAGTCACCTAGCTGAGGTCTATCAATAGCCGCCTGAAGATGCCCTGTACTCAACCAAGAACAAGGAAGTGCAGTATCAATATACAACCACAGTAAACTGGTAGGATCACGCTGCTATCCCAATAAGTGTAACATACATTAGTCAATACAACAATATAATCACATGCACATATTGAACATATACAATATCATCAACATATACGAACAATGAACAACTTCACGATTCTCACATATCACAGTTCTATCAATTTAGAGCAACATACCGTCTTTCAATATCAATCGTCGTTAGATATGAACGAACTCATCACAAGTAGATACACAACACAATTCAATGGTCCACTCACGAAACCCAATTCAATAGTCCTCTCATGGAACCCACACCAAATAATTAGCTTATCGTAACGTGGTACCCGATCCAATAATTATGCCGGAACGTGTCAACCGATCCAAGTTAGTTATGTCGAAACGTGGCAACCGATCCATTCAACACACCACAATCACAATCACAAGTATATCCTCAAGATCATACATTTAAGTCGTGATTTCATGGTAAGCATCATTCATCTATCTAATTTACAAAAAGTGTGATCAATAATGCAACATTCATATACATATATGTATCATAATGAAACAAGAACAAACATACATCACACAATCATAGAATCACAACCATCACCTACCTCGAATCCAAGCTTGAATCCTCTAAGGCACTTGAATCTTCCCTTTCCTAATTCTTCCCGCTTGTTCGTGGTCTAAAAACATACAATTAATGCTAGGATCAATAAACGGGGCCTAATTACCCAAATTATAATCAACATTATCAACCCTAGGTCAACCCAAGATCCCAATACCCAAGTTAGAGATTTTTCCACCATTGAATCTATAGCAAAACCCGCCCCCATCAACATTCACCCATTCTCTTACGTTCTACAGATCGAAAAAGGGATTCGAGGACTGAAAAGCTTACTTTTAGACTCAAGAATGGTGAAAAACAGGTAGGAGTCGCCTGGGGTTCATTCCTTAGCTCTAAAAATCAAAAAGTGTCAAATAAGGTCGTTTAAGGGTTTATTTACGACTTTAAGTCGCGTCGAATCCGCCACAACGGCCCTCACCCTGCTGCAGTGGTCCCGCCATCGCGACACCAATCCCGCTAATGCGGCTTGCACTGAACCAGTGAGCTATTTAAAGAATTCCAAGACCCCCATTTCACAACACACCTCCAACCAACGGTGATAAAAAATACCATTTATGCTAAGATCAATTCCAGGAATTCTACTCGCCCGAATTCAATTCTGTAAAATCGTACGGGTTCTTTAACGAATTATCTAACTACTAATGTAATCAAAATCATAATTAATTCACCTGGTTGTTACCAGATTTCCCTATACCTTAAAGACTCTGATTTCATCCAAATCTGGACTAGGTTGGGAAAATCCATTTACTATGAAAAAGTTTTCCTGCCCCAAATTCTTTCCCCATTGGCTTTTCCATAACAATGGAAATCAGGTCGTTACACATTATCATATTATTATTATGGGAAAAAGGATAAATATACCCCCAAGTTATTATAAATGGTATACAGATACCTTTTGTCTTACTTGTGGGTCATTGGTGTCCCTGCCGTCCAAATTTTAGAACATATATACCCTTATGATAGACGACAGGACATATGGCATCTTCTCAACGGCCCACTCAATTTACCCAAAATTAAAATATTCTTGACCCGGATAACTTAAAAACCTGGCCCAAGTTATAACCCACAAGCACCTTGGCCCAAATGAAAAAAAAGGAACGCAACCCTTGCCTCTTTTATCTTTTCCTCACTTCTTCTTCAATGGCTTCTCTCACAGGTGCCATATCTCATCTCCTCGACTTTTGCACTTTTTATTACATATTTAGAGTTGATCGAAAATTCTTTGACTACTACATCAAATACCGTGTCTCCTCGTCCACAGCTGGAGCATGTACTGCTGCTCCACCAGGGCAGCGATGACCACATTGGGAGCGAAAGACGCGACTAAAACTCCAAACTTATCCTGAAGATACTCAATGAGTTTCTGAGCGTCGGCGAGGGTTAAGTTGGAGATTTGATCTCACATTCTCCGGTACTTTGATAATGGCAAGAGGGTGAATGAAAGTTGTTCAGCGATGGTGGAGCTTGAGAATGCGAATGAGGAGTTCTAAGGTTTTGGTGGGGAAGGAAATTGAAGCTTTAAATTACTTTCATATGGTGGGTTGAACTCGTTTGGGTTCGGCATGATCATTTTCTATGTACAATGGCTTGAAAAATTAAGAACTTGGCCAAAAGTTCTTGAAAAGATTAGAGAAGTCAGCATAACTTGAGAAGATGAAGAAGGAGTTTTGGGTTATAATATGGGGCGGATATTATGTTATTTGGGTGAATTTTAAAATTAATTTTGAGGACCTTTAAATTATGGGTTGAAATTTAATAAATTTTGGCTAGATGTTTTAGATTGAGATACCTGTATCGGCATTAGTAGAAAGGGTATATACGCTCCAAAATTTGGATGGCAAGGGTACCAATGTCCCAAAAGTATGACATAGAGTATCTATATACCATTTATGATAGTTTGGGGGTATATTTGTCCTTTTTCCCTATTATTATTATTAATTACTACTATCTATCTATATCTATACTACCTTAAAAGCATGAAGTCCCTAAATTGAATGTTAAATTACTATAATACCCCCAACTTAAAACACCCAATTTATTATATATTTTATATTTAATATTATATTTATATGCACTATATTATATTAAAAGAAGACACCTTTTCACATTGATGGGTAGTGACTTTTCTGAAAGGTTGCGCCTTTTTTTAATAGAGATGTGACTTTTTCGATGAGTTATGACATTTCCGAAAAGTTGTGATTTTTCTGAAGGGTTGTGACTTATCTGAAAAGACACGATAAACATATTTTCATACTATCCTTTGTTGTTTATAAATAGAGGGGGTTTCTCACACTTTTAATCCATGAATTTTTTAAGTTTTATATTCTTCTACTTATAACAAGGAAGATTGTGAGAGTTGTTCGATTATGCAATTACAATATTTTTTGTGGGTAAATTAGATAGATCAATAAAAATTGATTCAACAAGGAGAATGAAATAACTCAACTTCAAACGAGAAGAGCATCGTGATAATTAATATGCACTCATTTTCATAGCCATAAGATATATTTTTGCAGCAACTCTTACTTGATAAGAAGTTTAATGATTTTAGGTTGCACAAACTACAACTTCGTGTTCAGAATCTGAAAAGTCTCAAACTATTGGAGAAAAAGTATTTGATCAAAAACTTGTTTGAAGAATCCAAACTACATTTAATAAGTACTCTTTCATTTTCAATTTATTTGTTGTACTTGTATTTTTATTCAGTTTAATATAAAATGTTCTTTTTTCTTGGGGGTGAGGACGCATCTTTAAGACCACAAAGTTAAAAGATATTTTTATATATTCTACATATGATTCTTAAATTAAAAGTCTTTTTTATTTTTTAAAATTTCATATCAAATTAAAATTAGACAAATCTATATCTATCTATTTTTATCTATACTACCTTAAAAGAATAAACTAATAACTTAAATGTTAAATTATTATAATACTCTCAACTCAAAACACCAAATGTAGTATATCTTCTATATTTTATATTATATTATATTTATTTATGTGTATTATATTATATTATATTAAAGTCTGACAACTTTTCACATTGAAGGGTTGTGACATTTTCGAAGAGTTATAACTTTTCTGATGAATTGTGACCTTTTTGAAGGGTTGTGACTTTTCTATAGGGTTGCGACTTTTCCGAAGGGTTGCAACTTCGAAGAGTTGTGACTTTTTCGAAGGGTTGCGACTTTTCCGAAGAGTTATCACTTTTTCGATGAGTTTTGACCTTTCTGAAGGGTTGTGACTTTTCGAAAGGGGTGACTTTTTTTTTATAAGGCACCACAAGCAACTTTTCGTTCACTACTCTTTGTTGGCTGTAAAAAGAGGGGCTTCATCAAAGTTTTAAACTACATTTTTTAAAAAATATAATTATTATTATTATTCTTCTTAAAATACTCAATTTAGTATATCTTCTATATTTCTGTGATAAGAAACAATATGCACATACTAATACTACACATTTTAAACTATAAATGGAGGGATTTTCTCACATTTTAAAACTACGGTTTTTTATATTTTCTATTCTTCTCTTCTTAAAACCTCGAGTTTGATTTACAAATGTTGACAGTCTCAAAGTTTAGTAAAATTAGAACACTCCATAATATGAATGTTAAATTAATCTAATACTCCAGGTAAAACATCCAATTTATCATATCTTCTATATTTTATATCAATGTTTATATATATTATATTATATTAAAAGTAAAAACACCTGCAAAACAATAATAACAAAGTAGTGCACTATGGGGAAGGGAGTAGAAAGTTTATTTAAGAGGTGTAACTAAGAGATTTTAAGAGTGACTAATTTTTTATTTAGCAATATTCATATTATTTTTAAAAATAGTGTGGTACATAATTTAATTTTCACGTGCAATGCACGTGTGTCAAAACTAGTTATTCTATAAGTGTGAAGCCATTAAAGTTGAATGACTTTTTAACTCTTAAAGAAATCACCATTAAATTGAATGACTTTAACTCTTCACAAAATCAGTAATATCTATAAGTTATTGTACAAAAACTATAACCTACATGTCTATTCAATTACTATCACCATTATACTCTTTTTAGCAACATAATTTTCACAATAAATTATGACTCTAAATATGAAAGCAAATGAAAACACAATTTATTCATTAATAATAATCTTTTAAAAGAAACTGACATATATTTCCAACAATCCATAATTTTTTTATTCCATAGATGCATATTTTCTCTTACACGTTTTCTTGTAATGACAATACGGTACATTTGAATTTGGTTTAGAGAGCATAAAACTCTTATCATATGTTCTTTCAAGCATTACTTTACATTTAGTTTCTTCATTTTTTTGCTATCATTCAAATTATATTCTTAAATTGATGTTTAAGTGTTTGATCTCTCACATGAAAATATACTGCTAAAATTTTGTTTTATGAACTTATGATGTAATTTTTTAATCTCAGGTATAAACAAGAGGTGATGCTTTTGCAGACCGTTCAATAGAACTTTTAGTAGAACTTGTGCCAATACAAATGAGGTATGCGGCATGTCTGTCCAACATATTTTGCAAATTTTTGCATGAGTAATTTTTAATAAATTTTATTAACATTTGATTATTTTATTTTAATTAGATTTTAATAACTTAATGCACGTGTATTTCCAAAGTAGAGCCTCCTTGATAGCTTTAGTTTGACAATAAATTATTGAAATTATATTTTGCTTTAGTCTCCTAGCTTTCGAGGTAAAAAGGATAACTAATGCTTCTCCCTCAACAACATCGAGCAAAAGAAATCGAGAAAATTTCTGAAGAAGACATTCTAACAAATGAGATAATTTAATTTAATATAAAGGAGTACTTAAAAGTCAAATATGAACAACCTTAAAATTTATCTCTCTAAATATGAAAGAGGAATCAAATCTTAAAGAGAAAAGCATATAATAGAAATTGAATTCGAAAATAACATATAAGCAGTAAAAGAGATTATTAGTTAGTGGCTAAAAATTTTCACTCCTGACATGTTATCAATTCCCAAAAAAAAAAAATTTACTTCTTACTCCACCAATATTTCCATTTTATAACTCAAAACTATTATAGATAAAAAATTTATTACCATAATAATAAAGAACAAACATGCAACGCACATTACCAAAAACTAGTATATATATATATACTAGTATATATATAAGAACTGGAGTTGTGTGACATTATACAATGGTGTTACGTTGAGAAACAAACTGATCTTTGAAAATACAGTATCCCATATCAATGCCGCTGTAAATCCATTGTTTTGATGATCCTAACAAACAATGGGACCTGGTCCCATGAGTAGCGTATGTTCCTGGACAAATGGGGAACAACTGTAAAGCTGCCAACACTCTTATGGTTGGTCAGGAAGGGAAAAGAGGACATAGCTCTCAACCAATGGGATCACATTAAGTTGTTTCGATCAGAGGATAATATACCTTTGTTGATAAGAAACTACCTAGTCCAACATCCAAGGTACTCAAGAAAAAACTGTCTTTTGTCTTTCTCAAGAAAACAACAAGCTTTCAAGAATTGCAAGCACTACAAAAAAAAACTAGATTTGGGAAGGTTTAATTGAGGGGATTACTATAACCCCCCCCCCCCCCCCNCCCCCCCCCCCAAAAAAAAAATATTTAATGTGGGGGTTATTTTAACCTCTACAAATTTTTATTATTAAGTTGCAGCTGTCCTAAGTGCTGATTTTCTATTTTTTATTGTAAAAAAGGCACATACTTTTTTTCTCTCTCTAAGCTTACTCTAGCACCCATTTCTCCCTCAGTACTCTCTAAGATCAACTGTAACATCTTGAAATTTGAAATAACTAGGAAGAAGCTAATAATTGGAAATAGTCATTTTTGGAAAGAATGAAAATCTGGAAATTTGTTAAGTTAGGAAAAGTTGAGTTTTGGTCAACTTCAAACGGCCATAACTCCTAGCTCAGGATGAGTTACGTGTACTTCCAGATATGGTTAGGAATTTCTTGGAATGATCTTTTCTAACACCGCCGATTTTGCGCGATTCTGAGTTCATATGAGTAAGTTGTGTCCTTTGGAAGTTGGGTTGTTGGATTAATGAAAGTCTAATCCGGATTTTGGAAGGGTAATTTAGTCTTTTCCTTACCTAATTATTCTAATTGGTTTTTAGGAGTTTAATTGGGGTAAAGTCAGATTTTAGTCAGTTTTAGAAAAGTTAATTTTATGCTAGGGCTTGGAGAAGAAGAGAAAAGAGGAGAAAGGAGAAGAACGTCCAAGATTCGTCGATTTCGTCAAGGGTAATTTGTGGATTTCGTCGGGGGTGATCCCTAAAAGGTATGTGAGATCACATAGCATTGGGTTATTTCACCCACGCGCCAATCATGATTCAATTCAGCAAAATATGTGTGATTTGAAAGAAAATCCTTTGAGTTCTTGATGAAATTCGTTTGAATTCTTGTAGGTTGTTCTGTTGAATTTTCTTGCGATTTGATTTATGTTTCTGGGTGTAATTTTGGTTTGAATCTATCATATATTGAGGTTATAAATGATCCTAAGTATTTGGGGAAAGAACCGTTGAAGTTAAGAGGGTTTAGAGTTGAAAAACGGAGAAGAAAAATCGTCTAACACCTGGGGAAGGGGGTGGGGCATCGCGCCAGCCAGCGCACCCCAAAGCAGTCCCTAAATGTGGGGCTCTGGGGCGACGTGCCATTCAGAGCACCCCAACTTGGTCCCTGAATCTCAAGGGCTGGCGCCCGCGCCTCTCAGAGCGCCAGGGACGCCAGTTATTCCCATTCTTCCCCCATCCTTTCGTACTTGTTCCTTAGCAATGTGCCTATGTTTTCTAGTTGATTCCAACACTCTAAGGTACATATAAACATCATGAAATCATCCATAAACATGAGATAATGAACCTTTAATCCATAATCCAATTCAAGGAAAGTTAAGATCAAAGTCAAGAGAAGTCAAGAGTCAAGTTAAGATAAGTTCTTAAAAGGTTTTGAAAAGTCTCTTTTTTTTCCAAATGTTTAACTTTGTTTTAAGACTTAAAGTTCAAGTTGAGTAAAGAGTAAAGAGTAAAACTTGAAGTTCATTTCTTCAAAAATATATGGGGTCTATGTATATCCAAAGGCTTTAAAATGTTGTCACATTTAAACAAGAAAGGAAAACCTTGATTTCCAAAGAGCATTTGAGCTAGTTTTCAGAAAAGAGTAAATGCTTTAATAATTAAGCAAGAGGGGAAACTTTGATTTCCAAGATAGCCTTTGAGCTAAGTTTTGAGCAATTATCTCAAATCACAGAAAGAAGTATGTTTTAAACATAAAGAGCTAGTATATTTAGGGAGTAGGATTGAACATCGATATGGGGAAGAGTTCATACAACTATCAGCCCCCATAAACCATGTAGTCATCATGGGTAGAAAAGGTCATACTTTTTAGATGAATCCTTTTCACATAGACTAGTGGATCCACTTAGTAATTCAGGTCATATACCTTAGGCAAGGTATAGGATGCGCTGGTAGCGTGAGGGAGATCGTTGTATCATCACAATAGCTCTTTTGTGATGGTTGTCGGTTAGAGAAACTCCCACAACATTATTTTGTATCTTTATATACATTAAATATATTTGTATTTTTCATATACAAGCAGAGTTCATATTGTATCTTTGCATACATACATAGTTGTTATTGTATTTCTAAATACACAGAGTTGACATCATGTTTTTGAACAACTTTTCCTTATATTGCTCTTGCTTTTAAATTGCTTTATATTGAAATGAGTCCAGTTATATTGAGTTAAGTTGAGCCAGGTAAGTTCTTCAGATTCTTTTTCAAGCCTTTGTTGTGTTTAGCATTCCAACTCGCATACTCGTACATTAAATGTATTGATGTCAGTTGGCCTGCATCGTCTTATGATGCAAACGCAGGTAAATAGGATCGACACCCAGCGCACCGTTGATCTAATGAGCAGTTCAGAGTCTGTTGGTGAGCCTTATTGCATTTCGGAGGACTCTTTTTATTGCTTTTAGTTTTAGTTTCAGATCATTAGGATGTTGTGGGGTTTGTCCCAACATCCATCTCAGTTGTTTTAGAGGCTTCATAGATAGTCAGACAGTTAGTTATGAGTCTTTTAGCTTTATATTTCAAATGTTTTGCTATGAGACTTGAGTAGCCATTTTGGCCAGTTGAATGCTCCTTCTGAGACATTCTAAGTTTATTTCACAAGTTCTTTATTTAGACTATTCTGGTGTTTTAAGTCTTCCGTTGAGTAAGTAAGCCAGGCCAAGGGTTCGCTTGGGCCAGCAATGGTCTTCAAGTGCCAGTCCCTTCCAGGGTGTAGGCTCGGGGTGTGACATCAACATTTCTCTCTCACCCTCTAAGCTCAAATTTTTCCTCTTGGTAAAAGTTCTTCTGTCTCACTCTCGTAGCTCTCTCTTCTCAGTCTCTCACTCTTGACCCGTTCATTGTGATTTAGGTTTTGGCATACAATTTTTTTGAGAGAAACACAACTCTTCATCTCGTATCTTTCTGGTAATTTTGATTTCGTCAATTTTTGGAACGCGGATCTACACATTTAAGGTATTTATCTTCCTAATTTGTTCGATTTTTCTCTTTAAATTCTAGTTTACATCTTTTATTATCTTGCATGTGGGTTTTTGAATCTTTGAGAGCAATTTGTAGTGAAAAAAAGTTTAAAACCAGTTATTTTTTGGAATTGCTGGTAGATTTTGGGGAATTTATAGCCAAAAGTGTTTAGACTGGATTTGAACTCCCGGAGAAAGTGAAATTTTATGCTAAATTGATTTTATGGCTAAAGTGTTTGAGAACATGAACTGACTCATTTGATAACCACCAAATTGACTTACTCAAGTAGAAAATTTTGTGTGAAACTGAATGATTTAACAATTATCTCATATGTACAGAAAAAAAACAGTTGATCTCATATTAATTTTGTTATTCTTGCTAGTTGTATTTAACATACTTCTAATCATATATTTCATTTTTTGTTTACTTGTTAATTTGATTGGGCTTCTTTTATGGTGCAGGGAGAGTTTTAATACTTATATAACTGATTTGCCAGTCTAAATTTGTTTGAAAATATTAATAAACTCATTTGAAACTGAATGATTGAACAATTAATCTCATATTTTAGTCACAAAAATTGTCATTTGTCTCATATTTATCATTTGTCATCTTACTCATGGTCTTTCAAGGTTTGCTTTACTAGCTTTTGCATGACACCTGCTTATTTCGGTAATAACAACCAGAAGCTTCAGATGGGAATTTCATAGACACTCTACTGACTTGCAAGCAGACACTAAAGGTTGTTTATAAAGGAGTTGGCAACAACAATCTATGAATCACAAATATACCACAAATGAATTCTAGGAGATTCATGCACTGATATAGCACAAATACAAATTGAGATAAAAGTTAGAATAGAACAACTCAAGTGTACAAAAAGAGCTCATAGTCATAGAGTATTTATGGATTAGTTATCGGTTGGATTGTTATCAATTAGGTTCAATTGTTTAGTTTAATCATAGATGAAAATAAAATCAAAACACAAGATATGGAATAGAAAATCAAATTAATTAGCAAACAAGCACCTGCCATCTTCACCTGTGATAATGTACTTTTTCGTTTCAAGTTGAATTTTCACTAACATAGGAGAAAATGAAATGAAAACCAGAAAAACCAACAACTAAATCATGCCTGAAATTGATTCAATTAAATCCAACAATATAATTCTTCTATCCCTTCAATTATTATTTGCACCACCTTTATTCCACTATACAACTTCTTAGTGATATCATTTGCTTTTGCTCTAGACCCACAAGGCTTTAAAAACGTCACTAGATTAGTGTCATGAGGTCTGCTAACTTTTATACCTAATAACACTCATGTGTTTTGTCGATGTGGAGTTCTTATACTAAACTGGGAAGTGATATAAACCACCTCTCGTAATATATATATATATATATATATAAATTCTATGTTGCCTTTTCAAACAAAACAACCGTTCGTCCCGCTAGTGATATTTTTCGTTTTTCCCTAGACCCACCCAACTTTAAAACGCGCAGCTAAAGTGTAAGATTTTCTTACTTATCATGTGTTTTTGTCGATGTGGACTTCTTATCCTAAGGAGATGTGTCACAAACACCTTCTCTTATGGACTCAACGTCCTTGCTGAGGTTTGCCCCACCATTGATATTTACCCCACCACTTGAGATTTGTTAAGACCTAGCAAAGATGTTTGCCTCACCTTATCGGAATTTGGCTAAATTTAGGTTAACTTTAGCTTGCATCGACATAGTTAACACAAAGTTACTCTAATACCATCTATAATTGCCTAACCCACTAGTGATATTGTTCTATCTGGGCATAGACTTGCACAACTTTTAAAGGCATCATTAAAGTACACGGTCTACTTACTTATATATACTTAACATCTCTCATGTGTTTTGCTTGTATGTTACTTCTTATCCTAAGTTAGGGTGTACCACATACAACCTCTCTCCTGATTTTTAAAAGCAAATTAAATCATTTTTTACTTTAAAAACCAAGTGTGAGATGAATTCTTTCATACTTTGATCTAATAAGTGATGCAGTAAAAAATAATTTGAACAAGCGATTCAAAATAAAAGAAATATGGGTCTGATAGTTGCTCATACAAACCTGGACTCTATATAAAATAGAACAACTTATCTGCAAAATAGAAATTTGTGCATTTTGGTCTAGACTTACATTGGACAATAGGCCTCCACCGCTATAGCCCATCCAAATCAAACTCAATAACTAATTCAAACATAAAGACCCTACATATTGTTTTTTCACCAACTTAAAAACTACAATTGAAATCAAATAAAAGACCCTGCATACTGTTTTTTAACCAACAATAGACAACATATAATGTAAATAAGAACTCAAATTGCTATTTTGTTTCCAAGGAAACAAAACTTGAACTTTTTCACATTCATTGAAGTTTCTGATCATGGAGTTTCCTCCCCTTTTCCTCCTCTTTCTTCTTCTTCTTCTTCTCCTTCACCATCATCATCATCATCTTCTTCCTCCTCGTCCTCCTCTAGTTCATCATGATATCATCCATAATGATGCTGCCAATAGAGCAAATTTAATTGCCTACTAAACTGATAATTCTCACATGTCATTCCCAAATGCAAGCATTTACAATTGATACAGAAAAGTCTCCAACACTCAGGACATGCCCTAATAGGATATTCCCTTAGATCATCAACCAGTGTACCCATACAATCCATAAAAGGGAAATCATTAACTATTGGCGAAGCCAGACCTGCCGTTAGTCGAATGGCATCTCTTACTCGCATAAGGAAATCAACCGGCATTATTGGATCGATATCTAAAATTCCATTGCAATCAGAAGCAGGGCACTTCATAGAAATCATCTCATAGATATCCTTATTAATTTTTTTGCCTATATAATTTTGTATACATTCTTCACAATAACGATGATTGCAATTAGTGCCCCGCATCATTATGTTTGGCAGCGGAGACACATTTTTACAAATTTCACAAAAAGTACATGAACATTTCCCCATTTTAGAAGTACTTTCTTTAGGTTGAGTGAACATGGAATAACATAATACTTGATTTGTACAGTTTTTTTACCAACACCATGATTAGAGCTTGATTCCAAGTTCTTACCTGAATGAAACTACGCTGAGTAGAAGAGACTTTGTTGAAGCTCGACATCTTTATCTCCACTCTCGTAACCATTTTTATTTTCGGTGATAGCGATGATAGCAGAATTCAGCAAGGTGGGATCAATTTCGATTTCGCCGGAGCCCAAGATTTGTAAATCTGTTGATTCCATTTCAACTTGATTTGGCCGTCAATGGGACCCTATATTTCTTTCCCAATAAATGCATACATGTTGTATATTTCTTGTACTTATTTTACTTTTTAGGGTTTAGAACTAATTTGGATTATACCAAATTTGCAATAAATTAATGCAATATGCGCAATTTGGTATGATGTGTCGAAAGACATGTCGGCCATGTGAAACGGTCAATAAGACGATGCTACGCATTGAAAGTGATACAACGTGTCTAATCAAATCAAAGACGTAGTAGAGGTAGTAGTGTATTGCCTATTTCATATATCAGAAATGGAGTTGTGTGATATAATACATTGGCGTTATGATGATAAACAAAGTGATCTTTGACAAGTCAGTATCCCATATCAATGTCGCTAATGCTATTAGCGTTTATTGGAGGCTATTAGATCTAAGTAATGAGGCTCGCTTACAAAAAAGGTACATTTACATACATGGATAGCAACCAAGGGGATGAGGCATGTAATTGGTAGAGTATTTTTACCTCATTTCACTCAAAAAAGTTTAACAACGGGAGATTTTTCTTATATTATGCAGAGTAGAACTAATTTGATTCACCATTTCCTAGGATGTTCCAAAAAAATCATTGAGCTATGTTTGCATGGTTCTAAGAACCCTAAGAAGGTTTCCATGTTTTCGCGGAGAATCTCTTGAATCTCTGGAACTATCTTTTTGTTCTAGCTTACAGAAATTTCCAGAAATTCTCGGAACAGTGAAGCCAGAGTTAAAGATTATCATGTATTAGTACTTCGGGAATTGGGATTTACGATCATCTGTATCAATACCTAGATAGCTCATACTATAGAGAGTTTTAGAAGAGCATAATTCTGAACTTGTGTATTGCTCAAAGATTACAATGATATAAATACATAAAGTGTACTAATTTTTTGTGTATATATAAATTTTATTAGTAAAATAAAATATTAAAGGTATATGTTA
>NW_026026576.1:0-331 GCF_019186545.1 Solanum stenotomum
TTTTTATAAAATCTAAATTATCATTTTCTTCTTCCATAGAGGATGATGATTCAGAAGCGTTATCCAAATTTCTGAGTGTGGTGGATCGTCCAACACAGTTTCTCGGAATGCCCCCCAAAATATGATAGCATCATAAACTCGATCAAGCAAATCCTTTTTATTAGGAATAGGATACCTGATCCATTTGAGGGCTTTATTAAGCGGCTTATAATTGATAACTAATCTGGGTGCTCCTCTTTCTTGCTCTGCATGTACATTAACATTCTATGGACAGTTGTAAAAATCTGTCTATCAGTATAACCTTCTATGTTCCATTCATAGATTTCTTTTC
>NW_026026577.1:0-252 GCF_019186545.1 Solanum stenotomum
GCGATGGGTTCCTCATATAGATCTCAACAAAATACGAGGTTTCAAAAAAAGGATTGCGTCAAACGGACGTTCGAGCCGAAAGTTACGGCCGTTTGAAATTCAGCATCTTAAAGGTGGAGGGTGGCTTTGAATTTAGGAAACTTCAAACGGCCATAACTCGGGCCTAGGGTGTCCGTTTCAGGCGATTTTTTTTTTGAATCCGCGTATTTTTTCGGGATCTACGTAACCATACTTCCTAAAGGCGGTTTGCGC
>NW_026026578.1:0-1081 GCF_019186545.1 Solanum stenotomum
ATAACCCTAATGAGCCATCAATGTTAGGTAAACTCCCATCAGTTGATAAAACCAGGCAAGCACGTGAGGGCATAGGCTATAACCAACCACCGCCAGTTCGCATCTCCATAAGAAGAGCAAGTAATAATCATATAACTTTTGAAGATGATGTTGCTGCTCCCAATGGAAAACTTTCCGTCTTTGATCGACTCGGAGAATCGACTGCAAGAACTTCTGTGTTCAAGAGATTAGGTCCATTGAAGAAAAACAAGAATCTGAGAAGTTATTTAAAAGTTACAACGTCTGCTTCACAGTTGGTTCGAAAAGGCTTCAAAAGTTTAATTCCTTCTAGAATGAGGCGACGAGTGGAACTTGTAGTTTCATGTAAAGAGGAGCTTAAGGCAAAGGTTCGCACCGTGGTTTACACCAAGGAGCGCGAGGAAGATGAAGAAAGTGTAGGCTCATCAAATCATGTTACAATCCAAAATGAGTACGATTCTCTGCCTCAAATAAAGATTGATGAAGAGTTAGAAGATATTGTCTGGTGTTGTCATATATCTGTCAACGACAATGATCCTTTAGAAGAGGAAGATGCTGGAGATGCTCCACTGGAACTTGAAGAAGGAGTAAAGACCACAATAGACCCTTTGAAAGAAGTTAACATTGGCACTGATGAAGACCCAAGGCCAACTTACTTGAGTGCCTTTCTAGAAGTTGATGAAGAAATCGCTTATATGAATTTACTAAAAGAATATAGGGATGTCTTCGCTTGGAGTTATAAAGAAATGCCTGGATTGAATCCTAAAGTAGCGGTCCATCAGTTGGCAGTCAAAAATGGTTCTCGGCCCATTAAGCAAGCTCAAAGACGCTTTAGGCCAGACTTGGTTCCATTGATAGAAAATGAAGTTAATAAACTCATTGAGGCAGGCTTTATTCGTGAGGTTAAATATCCTACATGGATTTCAAATATTGTTCCTGTGAAGAAGAAGAATGGTCAAATTCGAGTATGTGTTGACTTTAGAGATCTTAATAGTGCATGCCCTAAAGATGAGTTTCCTCTTCCCATTCCAGAGTTGATGATTGATGCCACCACTGGATATGA
>NW_026026579.1:0-386 GCF_019186545.1 Solanum stenotomum
AAGTATTACCCCCTAAAGCTCAGCTCTGTGAAGGCCTTTCGGAGATTGACCTTTCTTTCTCTTCTTCCCGGTCTGATCGGTCCACTTTGTACGTTTGCTGAGCAGACCCCTCAGGCATTTTAGAAAAGGGAAGGGAACTTCTCACCCCGAGGGGAGGGCCCCAGCAGAGAGAAAAGTCAGGATAACGAGCGCTCCGCCCGCCAAGCGGGCGGCGGGAGCAGCGGGCAAGTGCTTGGTAAGCTCCTCGCGGATTCTCTGTATTCTCTTCCGAACAGCGGATTTCCTCTTTCTATTAAGAAATTATAAAGAAAAAGTCCCTCGGACGAGGAAAGAAGGGGCTTTTGATCGAGATGGGTAGGGGACCCCATTTCCCACAGTAGACATAA
>NW_026026580.1:0-878 GCF_019186545.1 Solanum stenotomum
AAATATACTTTTCCAGTATCTAAACTTTAATGGTATCAGAGCGGGATTTTTTCCCCTAATATCATATGGGTAAAACAGCCTTTCACGGAGAGCATCTTTCTGAAACATCAACAGAAGACGAAAGTTCTTCTCTGGAAGCTCCTGCAGAAAATCTGATGACACAAGGAGGCAATGCTTCTCATATGCCCTTCCAGTTAACTTCTCATCGATTAAATGGGAAGAACTATCTGGAATGGGCACAGTCCGTAAAGCTTGCAATTGATGGCCGTGGAAAGCTGGGACATCTGACCGGAGAGACAAAAAAGCCAGGAGTTGGAGACCCAAAAATGAACTCCTGGAGATCAGAGAATTCACTCGTGATTGCTTGGTTAATAAATTCCATGGAACCAGTCATAGGTAAATCTTATCTCTTTTTGCCCACTGCTAAGGATGTGTGGGAAGCCGTTAGGGAGACATATTCAGATGTAGAAAATGCCTCTCAAATTTTTGAGTTAAAAATTAAACTATGGCAAGCTAAGCAGGGTGAGAATGAAGTCACTACTTATTATAATGAAATGGTGTCCTTGTGGTAGGAGTTAGACCAGTGTTACAATGATGAATGGGAGTGTTCTGTGGATAGTGTGAAAGCGAAAAAAAAGGAAGAAAATGAGAGAGTTTACCTCTTTTTAGCAGGATTAAACCGAGAGTTTGATGAGGTCAGGTCGCGAATCCTAGGAAAAAATCCTCTGCCCTCACTTCGTGAAACATTTTCTGAAGTTAGGAGAGAGGAAACTAGGAGGAAAGTTATGTTAAAACCTGATTTAAATGTTGAACTAAAACCTGTTATAGACTCTTCAGCTCTGGTAACAGGGAAGAATGGAGAGGACAAAAACAAAAGG
>NW_026026581.1:0-631 GCF_019186545.1 Solanum stenotomum
TTTTATGTATATGATATATAGATAATAATTAGATGTATCTAATATATTCATTTTGTGTATCTGATATATTCTTCTATGAATTTGATATAGTTTCTTTGTATGTATTTGATATGTACTTAATGATTAGATTTTCGATCTGTTTATTTTGTGTATCTGAACTATTTTTCTAGGTATCTAATATCAACAACAAAAAAATCAAGTTCCTCCCTATGAAAAACAAATACCAAAATAAAAATGCACCCAGTTCTGAAGGGAATATTTTACTTCCAACATAGTTGAAAACTTTACTATTTGTTAACCCCATGTGATGTAAATTAGCAGTAAGCGATTCAAGTCTCTGATTCCTTCATCTCATTTGCATCAATACTACACCATATCAACGACATCTTCATACAATTGAGATGATTAGTGTAAAGATTAACCCCAAAATCAAGTTCTACTATTTTTTTCTTGACATGCTCCCCTTTCCTCGAATCTTGCTTGTGGTCTTGTTGGCGCCTTTCTACTGGTTAGTGGGATCGGGGAGGGAAACGGCTGGTGTGATGTGAGAGAAAATGATTTGAATTGTTAATGTCCCATAATTAAGGAGATTTAATTTTAAGATAATTATTCAATACTTCCTCCATTCAAT
>NW_026026582.1:0-346 GCF_019186545.1 Solanum stenotomum
CTAAAACCAAAGAAATCTTAACCCATAAAAACCCCCAAACTGTAAAACAAATCATCAAATCTTGAAAAAATCGTTTGGAACCCTAAACCTAAAAAAATTCTACAAAAACTTAAGCCCTAAACCTTAAACCCTAAAAATTCTTATACCTAATAAACCATAATACCCTAAACCCTCTGAAACCTTAAATACTCTAAAAAAAAAGAAACACCTTTTGGAACCCCTAAAAACCTTTTAAAATCCTAAACTAAAAATCCTTAAAACATGCCTTAAAAACCCTAAAAATATTTCTTAATCTAAAACACTAAGCCCTAAGAATCCCTAAACCATAAAAACAATAATGATCCTA
>NW_026026583.1:0-2035 GCF_019186545.1 Solanum stenotomum
GGTCATGACAATAACCAAATGTCATGAATAAGGAAATGTCGTAAAAATTAAAACACCTCTATAACTCTATTTGGTCAATAATTCAGTTCCCTTCACTTAAACGTCAACTCCAACTGACTTAAATTTGAAAAAAAAAATGTACATTTTTTTTAGTTATGGTTTAGTACTTTATGAAAATTGAAATGCAAGACTTTAGTTTGTTCTTTTTGGGAAAGTCAAATTAGAAGTAAACCATTTACATTTTTTATTTGCAATTTTCCATTATGAGAGACAAAATTCGTACTCCACTATCTAATTTAATTTAGAGGGTAGAATTAGAGCTAACATTACTCCTAGTAAGAAAATAGTTAAGTTTAAAAACTTATATTTATTGGCTTCTATAGGTTGCCAAACCTATATTAAAGTTTCTTAATATTCCTATCGACTACTCTCTAGTCTCTACCTAGAAACTTTTTTTGAAGGTGGACCAGAAACAAAATGATGGTATAAAGCAATGTAAGGAGATTAAAATAAAAATAAAATTATTTGAGTTTAATTAATTATGACATGTGATAATGTAATCAATCAACAAAATAATGTTCTTAAAAATTCACCCAAAAAAATAGCCCTATATGATAATACTATTTTTTTTAATTTATAATTATTTTACTGCATAAAGGTTTGAATAAAAGTATTGGATGATATTTTTTCCATTCATAGAGGGTAGACATCTTAATAGAAAGTATGAAGAGAATATAAAAAAGATCCTAAAAGATAAACGTTTCTTTTAGATTATTCTTTTTCACGCTTAACTTATGTTAAAAAAAAAAGATTAACAAAGCAAGAAAAGAAAGAGAGAACTAATTAACAAGAAAGAATTCCCAAATGATTGAAATATCTTGAACGATTCTCAGTCACTTGTTGGTAAAAATAATCTTTTCATTTTGTTTCTCGACAAATTAAAAGTTGGACCATTAAAAACTAACTTAATAAAGTTACAACTATTAAACTATAACAACTCTAATATCTTTTTTGAAAAATTAGATTCAAACCAAATTGCAAGTAAAGCAAAGTTAGAGCATAAGCTACGAATTCGACGATCAAATTCAGTAATTTTTGTTTTAAATTAAGTATTTGTCTTAAAAATTTGTCAAATATATACATATATATAAATATAAATTATTAATTTACAATTTAAAACTCATAAACTTTAAATTACTGTATAGTTTTACTTCTGACCGCAAGATTCTTATTTAAATAAATAAAAGGTCCCTAAATAAAATCATGTAAATTGATTATTTGGAAGTTAAATACATTGTATTGGTGCAACTAAAGCAAACTAGTTCGTTATAAAAGTGCATTGAAAGATATAATAATACAGTAGGGAAAATAGGACGACAAACAAAAATGAAGTGCCATAAATGTTTGGCCCAATTTACATAAAAAAATGCAAAGATGTGGGGTTATCCTAATCCACTTTACAATTAAATTCGAAGTTTTTTTTTGTTATTAAACAATAAATAAACGAAAAAGACTAATGAGAAAAAGTAGAGAATGAGTTGTAAGGTCTTTGTCTCTATATGAAAAAAAAAAACTATATATTTTTTCTTCTTTTAATTATTACACTTTGTCTAAAATATAAGGACAATAAGTTCGAATGTTGGGTCCATGCATTAAATTTAAGTATGATTCGTTCAAATATAAAAAAATGTTACTTAATTTTTGAAATATAATCTACATAGTTAAAAACAACTCATAAGAGAATCAACTATCACAATTTATACCAAACAACAATTAAATAATTACAATAATAATGTAATTTCATAAGTGGAGTTTGGACTGAGAAAATGACATGTAATATGCAGCCTTATCTCTATTGTGTGAAGATAGAAAATTTATTTTCAATTAACATTTGACTCAAGTATGAAAAATAAATATAATAGTGAATAAGTCATGCTGAAAACAATGAAGAAGAGAACATGTACATCAATAATAATATGATAACTGAAGCAAAAGAAACAACATAAAGTGTTGTAAAACTTAAGAACAAAAGAAC
>NW_026026584.1:0-208 GCF_019186545.1 Solanum stenotomum
TACATCATATTCTACATTTAATCAAAGAATAAAAATGAACCAAAATCTCTACATCAGAGGTCAGCTTGAATTGGCCTGGTCAGCGCCCTAACAAAGTACGCACGTGTCTCAGGTAATATACGTTGAATCAATTGTGAATACCTACATGTAACAAGATTACAGTGTGTTAATACACAATTACATGTTTGTTTAGCGTGTCTTTTTTTCT
>NW_026026585.1:0-476 GCF_019186545.1 Solanum stenotomum
TGCTGCCAAGGTAGAGAAACTCTCCACATATCGTCTGTAGTAGCCTGCTAGTCCGACGAAGCTCCGAATCTCAATAACTGAGGTGGGCCTAGCCCAATCACGAATAGCCTCAATCTTCGCCGGATCTACCATAATGGCATCCTTAGATACAACATGCCCCAAGAACGCCACATAGTGTAACCAAAACTGGCACTTTGAGAACTTGGCATAAAGCCGCTGATCTCTCAAAGTCTGGAGCACAACTCTCAAATGATGCTCATGATCACCCCTACTCCGCGAGTATATCAAAATATCATCAATGAAGACTATCACGAATGAATCAAGATAAGGCCTGAACACACGCGTCATCAAGTCCATAAACGCAGCAGGGGCATTAGTCAACCCGAATGACATCACCAAGAACTCATAATGGCCATAACGGGTCCTAAATGCAGTCTTAGGGATGTTTGATGCCCTAATCCTCAACTGGTGGTAAC
>NW_026026586.1:0-8083 GCF_019186545.1 Solanum stenotomum
TGCCATCGGCGCGACTCGGCGGGGGAAGAGGAGAGAAAAAAATCCATCAAGTATTCATGGAAGCTAAGTTTATAGGAAGAGTGAAAGTGAAGTGCATGGTTGAGAAGGTTAAAAAATATTCAAAGTCATTAATGAAAGAAATAAAGGAAGGTGGTAAAACTCTAGAGTCAATTCAACAAAGATTTATTCTGCAAACCTCTTTGTCTGTTCCTCTTATGCCACCTTCCTTCAATTCCAATAACAAGGCAAATTTGAGCAAAAAATGATCTTTATATATGGTAAATATTCTTCTTCCTTTAGCCTCTTTGAAATATGTTCATTTTATTCATAAAGATTGATTAAGATAGCTCGCTAGTAGTATAATATACTCCCTTAGTCCCAAAAAGTTTGTCAATTTATGTACTAAGTTCTCCTTTTCATATGCTTGAATGACACAATTTATGCAATACATTTTCCTTTTTAGTACGCCTGAATGACACAATTCTATATTCAGTGATAATTTAATTTTAAAAATGCTTATTTCATCCTTGATGAGATGATTTTATACTCACAAAAGCTTTTATGACTTTGTTTAGATCACGTGTTTTAAAAGTATTTCTTTCTTTTTTTAAATTTCGCTTCAAGTTAAACAACCTTACATGAATTGGAACGAAGAGAGTACTATTTGGACAATCAGAAGATATTTCCTTTCTACATAATTTTTAAAAAATATTTTTAAAATATTTTGAATTGTTAACTAATATAACTTTAGTATATATATTTTTATGTGGTTTATATATCTATAAGATTGTACCTTTTTTTTTTCGCAGGAGAGGAATTTTTACAGACTTCATTTAATAAAGAATTCAATTCCCTTTGGAAGAGAGGCAGTATAGAGTTACCTTTATTCAAAAATTAATTGATCTTGAAGTTAAAATGTGTGATCATTATTGAGAGCTAATTAAAGTGTGAATTTCTTTTTAATTTCCTTCTTTGAAATTTTGTATGGAAAATTATTGTTGCAGTAATTATATTATTTATTTATATCTAAAAATGTGTGTTATTAATTGTATTTGGAGAGATAATTTAAGTGTTCATCTCTTTTACCGTTGTCTCAGAAAATTGTACTACTATAGAGGAGAAGTTTAAATCACGTACACAACAAATTAAGGTAAGATATTACCTGAAATAGTGATAGTTTACAAAATTACATTATATAGCAATAGTTTGAGGTTTTATAACCGATATACACGAATACAAATAGATAGAGATATATTATACACGCGAATATAATATATTTCATAATTATTATATGCGCGGATGCAATCGTTATAAAGATTAATATGGAGTACTTTTCACTATTTTATATTATGCACACAGATAATATATACTCCTTCCGTCCCATTTTATGTGGCACTTTTCGGATTTCGAGATTCAAACAAGTCTAACTTTTACCGTAAATTTTTCATAGATTTTTTAAACATTTTGAATTATCAATTATTGTGACTTATAATACTTTTTATGAAGTTTATAAATATATAAATTTTATTTCAAAAAAATTAAAGATTTCATGCACAAATTTCCGGTCAAACTTAAACTATTTGACTCTCGAAAAACGAAAAATGCCACATAAATTGGGACAGAGGGAGTAAAAAGTAATAAATTAAATAATAATTTTAGTATATCAATCTGAATTATTATACGTAATTTCTTATCTTACTCGTACATCTATTTATAGTGGACAAATAAAAATAGACGTGAAAATACTATATATCTACCATAATATAACAAGATGTGTTGGTTATTATTTGGTGCTCATGATGAAAGTTGGGTTGCATACTGACAGACAAACGAAGTAGCTAGCTCGTTAGAGAATGCAAGACCTTAATATATATAATTTATATTATTAATTAATCTTAAGATAAAACAATTAAGCATCAAATTAATCTTCATTGAATAAACAAGTACATTGACAAATTTTAGACGTGCATACTTAATGATGAATATTCCGGACGAATCGAAGTTATTATTATTATTTTTAATCAAATTATCCTCTTGAAAAATAAGTAATAAATCACAGATATATTTTTTTTATAACATTGAAAATGTATCACACTTGCTTTAAAAAAAACAAATTGTTGACTACTCTTCCATCAGAAAATGTAACGGGAGAAGTATCTATATAGTTTATTTATTTAAAGAGTGAAGTATTGAAAATATTTTTAAATTTGATTTGAATTATCAGTTTTATTTGTAAACTATTGACAGTCTTAAAAATACTTCTTTATTTGATTAACTGAACTTAAATGCATCCCCGATCTTGCAACATGAGAGAAATACGCCCCTAAATTCTTATCAAATTTAGAAGTGTTATCAACATTTATCTCAACTTTTATTAAGAACCTCATATTCCAACAAGAGTNCTTAAAAAGGAAAAAAAGACGTGGATTCATGGAGATTGAGTTGTTGAGATACTCTATGTTGTACCTTTAAAAAGTATATGGGAATCACGTTCAAAATTCACTTATATTTTGCACATTTATTAAAGCTTCCATTAATCTAGGTATAATTTTCTCAATTTCTTTGGCTGTATAGGTGAACGTCTGAATGATAAGGAGGAGAACAATATACTAAAGTTTCACTTAATTATTTAGGAATAAGTAAATATGAAAATCCACTAACTAAGACGAGTTAGTATAGAGAACATACACAAAAACGGCTCAGTCATGCATTTGTATTAATTATAAATCCACTAACTAAGACGAGTTATATAGTCATGGTGAATGGTGACAATCCAAAATTCATAAACTTCAAATTTTGACTTTGCCTAGATGATGAGGTCACTTGTCCATGTAACAAAAGATCATCATTTATTAATTTATTTTTTAAGTTGAATTAATGTAAAAAAATGAAGTTGTGCTCATCCTCCAAATTATATATATATATATATATATATATATATATATTTGGACATTAAAATTATTTATTTATTTTAAATCATTAAAAGTGTGCTAGAAATTCATTTATATTGGAATGAAGGGACTAATCAATATGGCAATTTTATTTTGAGATACTACATAATTCCTAACATTTTTATGTAGGGAAAACTGTATAAAATAACAAATTATTAATTTAAATTAAATGATATAACCACAATTTTATTTAATTGTAATCCGTAGCAAATAATTGTCATTCGCTTCTCTCCCCAGATATCTCGCTCGCCACTCTCCTGATCTCGCTTGTCACTCTCTCTCTCTTACCTCTCTCACTTTATACAAACACAAATGTATAAACTATGTTTGTGTTTGTATAAAGCGAGAGAAAACTGTATATACAAATACAAATTTACATATCTTTTCGTTCGTCTCTCTTCCCGAATATCTCGCTTGCCACTCTCCTGATCTTGCTCGCCACTCTCTCTCTCTTGCCTCTCTCACTTTATACAAACACAAATGTATAAATTGTGTTTGTGTTTGTATAAAGCGAGAGAAAATTGTATGTACAAATACATATATATATATATATATATATATATATATATATATTTTCGTCCTATACACTTATAATTATACAACACAAATTTTCCTTGCCCAGTTCTCTTTTGTCTTTCTCTCTTTCTCGCTTTATACAAACACATACTATACAAAAACATATTTTCTTATTTGTATACAGATTCCAAATATATACTTATACAATTGATTCTTTTGTATAAGTATACCGAAATATACATATCAATAGCCATAACAAACTTTAACAATTATGCAAACCATAACTATATCATACAAATATGATTTTTATGTTTGCTAAACCTAAACCTTACTCTTTTATGTATGTATTAGTGGAGAAACTCCACGAGGTTTCCTTTGCGGGATAGTTTGTCTCATCTTTGCATTGTTGTTTGGGCTTGGGCCTTTAGCTAGAACACATATGAGGACTCGTGCCTTCACACCACGCTCTATTGGAAAATGAGTTTTTTTTGAGATTGAATACATTACATTATTTTAATATGTTTTCATTTAATATTATCGTACCGGAACATGACACCCGATCCAATAACATCGTACCGGCTCGTGGCACCTGATCCAAATATATTGTGTCGGCTCGTGGCATTCGATTCAACAGTATAGTTAATTCATCATTCTTTATCATCACTTTCCACTTCATTAACAATATTTCATCAGGCCTTCTTTATTCAAAACATCACTTTAATAGACAAGTTCACGATCCCAATGTTTTTCTTTCCTCAATGCCTAAGAACATTCCCAATCTATCAAGTATACATAATTTGTAAGTAACGCGTTTAATTCTATAATCAAGTTTCTACTGTGATTTCAATTAATAGGTCAAATCTTATATATTTTTTAAATGCAAGCCTAGGGGTAAATCTCAATTCCCCCGATTATCATAACGTTAGTGGTATTCATAAGAGGAAATGACATATTAGCAACATATAACCCAACATTAATAAGCATTAAATAGACAAATAAAATATTAGCACAAATTGTCCCAAAATTAATAGCACAAATGAAACCAACAATTAATGAATAGCATAAACTAAGGAAACGTGAGTTTTATTTTTGTCATTGGTATATTTAACTCTTGTATTGATAAAGATAGCCATTCAGTTTCCATGAAATTCATCAACTCAAAATCAGTTAGTGTATCCAAAAAAATCAATGCAGTTCGATAACAAACAAAGAAAAATAGATGACATCTTTGATAGTTTTAATTTATCATAGCGAAGAATGCGATAGTAAAAGATATTTTGTGAATTATTCAATGGGATGGGTGGTTACTATAACAAATATTGATTTCGATTGATTCAATTTTTTTTGTGTAACCAATAGTCCAGGATAAGCTTTGCTTCTCCTAGGAAACCTCTAGGAATTAAAGTCATGTGGATCCTAATTTATCACTAACTAGTCAACTTATTCGTTCTTCGCACGGTTCTATTAATGTAATAAAGGCGTACAATTTTAACCATTTCATCGTGATTATTTTTTTAAGATTTCAAGTTATAAATATAAATTTACAAATTTAGGAATTTGATTTTTTTTTAAAAAAAAAGTATTTTTGCTTGATCATATTCTCATTACCATGAAAATAATATTTTTTGTTGCATTAATGATATTTTGAAATCTTCTATTTTCCTTTTTGTTATGTTTCTTGATTATCTACCCTTCTTTGTGTGTATTTTTTTTCCCATATTGTTTTTCACTTAAATAATCTTTTCCCATGTAATCTCATTCTTCTTTGTATTTATCTTGATATTATTTTTTTATTATCCTTTATTTCTACTCTTATTTGCATTTCTTTACCCTTGTTTAATTATTCAATTCCTCTAAAATCAATAACTATTACTTCTTTCCTAAAAGGGAAAAGGGTCAAATATGCTCATAAACTATTCGAAAAGGACTAGATATACCCTCATTTAAAGTTTGGCTCACTCGAGCCCTCGCCGTCCAACTTTTCGTCTAGATATGCCCTTATGGGCGTTAAATGCCAAATGGAATTGCCACGTCATTTTTACATTACCACGTGACATTTATATTAAAGGGAAAAGGGTCAAATATACCCTTAAACTATTCGAAAAGGTCTAGATATACCCCCTTTTAAATAAATTACCCGACCCGTTTTCAACAAATTTTTTCCAGTAAATCCCGAAAATGAGTAATTGACTAATAAAAAATAGAAAAAATATGAAAAAAATATACAAAATTAACGCCAAAAATTCACAAATAAATATAGTAACCTTAAATTCAACAATTTCAACAATTTTTTTAAATTTTTATTTTTTTTCGATAAATCACGAAAATGAGTAATTGATTAATAAAAAATATGAAAAATATAACCTAAAAATTCAGCATAAAGTCATTTTCATATTTTTCGTATTTTTTATTAATCAATTACTCATTTTCGTGATTTATCGGAAAAAAATAAAAATTAAAAAAATTGTTGAAATTGTTGAATGTAAGGTTACTATATTTATTTGCGAATTTTTGGCGTTAATTTTATATTTATTTTTTTCATATTTTTCCTATTTTTTGTTAGTCAATTACTCATTTTCGGGATTTACCCAAAAAAAATAAAATTTTAAAAAAAATTGTTGAAAACGGGTCGGGTAGTTTATTTAAAAGGGGGGGGGGGGGGNATATCTAGACCTTTTCGAATAGTTTAGGGGTATATTTGACCCTTTTCCCTTTAATATAAATGTCACGTGGTAATGTAAAAATGACGTGGCAATTCCATTTGGCATTTAACCCCCATAAGGGCATATCTAGACGAAAAGTTTGACGGCGAGGACACGAGTGAGCCAAACTTTAAACGAGGGGAGGGGGTATATCTAGTCCTTTTCGAATAGTTTAGGAGCATATTTGACCCTTTTCCCTTCCCAAAATAATTAAAATATTGTATCAATAATTGCACCTACGAATTTACTTTGTTATGTTCAAAAATTATTCTTAATAAGCATATAAGCATTTTTATTGTTGTTATTAAAAAAATGACTAACTCACTATAGAATCGAAACTCAAACAAGGCAAGGTTATGAATGAGTCTATGAATTAAAGGTAATCTCAATGGTCGTCTTATTGCGAAAATGGTTATAAATTCGAGTAAGCAAGCAAATAAAAAAGAATTTATCGACGAAGCAAAACTTTCCATGTTAACATATAGTTGCCCCATTGAGATTTTATTTAATGGCCGAGAAAGATTTCTTGTTTTCGAATTTATCCCCAATGGAATGACATTTTTGTGGTACTTTATGTGTTGTTTTAAACTGCCATAGATTTGTATATTAAATAATTGAGATTATGACAATGGAAGAGATTTGAATATTATTATAAATACTATTAAGAGCAGAATTTATGAAGATGAACCTGTGTGAGCTAGCTCACGGAGATAACTTTTTAAAATAAAAGAAAAGTCAACAAAAACAAAGAGAAAGAAAAAAATAGATAAATAATTAAGATCATTGTCCATAGAAATGTGGCAACTCTACCATTTTTATTACCACACTTTGTCTGAGTAAATATATCACATACAAATTTTCAATAAATTTAATTCGTAGTGAATATAGAAACAATAAACTAACAACACGTATATATGTATTAGATCGCAACACAAATTTTAATACCCATTACAATGAAAAACGAAAGTACATACGTATGTTCATGATTCTTTAATTATTTCTCATATAAATCTGCTTGACAATGTGACAAATATTACAGTTACACAATAACGTAACTCACTTAATTAACATATATTTGAACTTGAATAAGAAAAATATATCAAAATGATAACAGTTTTTCTAGAAAAAATGGTTATGTAATTGCTTAAGGATCAAGAATAGGAGTCAATTTATGTACGTACACTATTTAGGTACATACTTGTGGATCATAAAGGACTCGACTTCCTTTATAAATCAAATAGAAGACACTACTTAATTATAGATACTCTCTAATGCAGAAACTATTTAAACATATAAATATGTGATATATAGCAAGAAAATAGAAGTGCTGGATTTACTATATGAGATGATGTTTATGAGAAATATGCACATAACTATAAAGAATAAATAAGAAATATTGTCAATTATGACGTAATATTTTTTTACTCCTCCCTAGTAGTACCCATCCTTTTTGCTCTGTTGTGACTCAACAACTCAACCTTTGGAAATTCTCTAAAAAATTAGCCACGTATAAAAAAGGATAATCTTGAAAAAAATGTAAAGTAAAATAACATGAAACAATTATGACACAACCAAATTATAAGAAAATAAAAGAAGAAGATACCTTTGCCATGTATCTTAGTAAGTACTCCCTCCGTCCACAATTGTTTGTCAGGGTAAGGTCATGCACACCCCTCAAGGAAAATTTAATACAAGGTGTAATTTGACTAATATAACCCTACTATACCAAGGATACCAAAAGTCCACATAACTTTTCAATTGAACTACACTACCATTAAGGGCAGAATTGGAAAAAAGTGATTAATTATTTCTTAATTGTTTAAATTGACAATTAATCTTGAATATCTATTTTTAGTATACCTGCCAAATAATTGTGGACGGAGGGAGTACACTATATGAGTTGAAATATAAGAC
>NW_026026587.1:0-232 GCF_019186545.1 Solanum stenotomum
TAAATCGGTTTTTGCACACCCCTATTTTGTACGTCGTTTAAGAAATAATGATTGATATGAGAATATTTTATCATAATATCTATATTAATTGATATTTAATATTAATGCTTAAAATTAATTTTAAAAATAAGTAACTAATAGTAATGATAAAATATAATTTTTTTAAAATCTTCTTAATATATTAAAAAAATGACAAGTAAAAAGTGAAAATATATTTATAGAACAATGGATA
>NW_026026588.1:0-1214 GCF_019186545.1 Solanum stenotomum
TCCAGACTGCAAGAGCAAATGGTTGGATTAGAGGTTTCAGAGTGGGGGAAAATACAAGAAACAATCTAGAGATCACGCATCTACNNNAAGAGCAAATCAAGTGGAATATGGAGTGGTGTAATTGAAAAGTGTGAAAGGAAGCTCGTGAACTGGAAGTGTCAATATCTATCCTCAGGTGGCAGACTAACTCTAGTTAACAGTGTCCTGGATGCCTTGCCATCATACATGATGTCAATATTCCCTATACCAGCCAAAGTAACCAAGAGGTTAGATGCAATTAGGAGGAACTTTCTATGGAAAGGCAGTGAAGATAAGAAGAAGTATCATTTGGTCAAATGGGAAAAGTTGCTAGTTAGCAAGAGAGGGGGTGGACTCAACATCAGAGATCTGAGTACGCAGAATAAGAGCTTGATGATGAAATGGTTGTGGAAATTTGCCTCACCAGAAGTATCTCTATGGAAGGAAGTAATAGCAGCAAAATATGGCATGGAGGACAAGTGGATGACAGAGGGGGTGACCAGGCCTTATGATTGTAGTGTATGGAGATCAATCAGGAACTTATGGCTACTGGTCAAAGATAGAACAAAATGTAAGGTTGGTAATGGAGAAAAAGTGGCATTCTGGAATGACATCTGGTGCAGACAGGAGACACTCAAACAAGCATTCCCTGAGCTACATAGTCTAAGTCAAGCACATGAAGCATCAGTGGCAGACTTATGGACAGGACAAGGGTGGAATTTACATCTGAGAAGAAACTTAAATGACTGGGAAATAACATCCATAGCAAGATTTCATGACACAATGGCTAGGGCTACCAATCTAACAGAAGAACAAGATAGACTGATATGGAAAGGGGAGAGAAAGGGAGAGTTCACTGTAAGATCTGCATATCGAGAATTGAGACCTATTGAAGAGCAGCAAGCAGGATGGCCTTGGAGGATGATCTGGAGAACAAAAATCCCATACAAGGTGAATTATTTCACATGGCTTTTGGCAAAGGAGGAAGTCTTGACACACGAAAATTTGAACAAGAGGAAACACAACCTCTGCTCTAGATGTTATTTATGCGAAGAACAGGTGGAGACAGTCAACCATCTCTTTTTACACTGGAAATGGACAGATCAATTATGGTAGATGTTCATTCACAAGAGGAAGATCAAGTGGACAAAACCAGGGAGAATCACAAAAGTTCTAAAATGCTGGAATAGTGATGG
>NW_026026589.1:0-1213 GCF_019186545.1 Solanum stenotomum
AATGGGTGCAACACTTTATTCTCTTCTATCGCTCTTTGTTTACTTCTGGACATCCCGAACTCCTACACGGGGGGAGTCAAATATTTTAGTAAGCTCCCTTCCACGGGCAATCTACTCAAGAATTTAGGCCCCTAATTAGGTCTATGCTTGGGTTGCTGCCGTACTCAATGGCGAGGGGCTCAAAAAATGGCTGTGATCGGCCTTAGAGGAGAAGGGAGGCAACTTGGGATTCTAGGCAAAGTTTTTTTTTTATATAGGCCTTCGTATAGGATAGTATTTTCACTCCTCCCGCCAAAGCTAGAAAAGAAATTAGCTCTCCCTTTTTTCCAGCCTTCTTTTTATTTTAAAGGCATATAGTGCATTCTCGCTTTCAGGGGGAATACAAGCAAAAATCTAGTTGAAGGAGGAAGCGAAAGGCTAGATACCAGGTACGAAACAGAGTATGACTATAATAAATCATAGAGCGGGGGGAGCATGCCCATCCCATTAAATATCATTTGGCTTCCCTTTTCCTAAGATCCTGGACGTTGTATTGACGAATGAACTTGGTTTCTAGTTTGACCGGTTTGTTCGCAAAAGGAAAGGTCCGTTCATTTGTCCAGATATATGTTTTCGGCCTATCTATCGATTGAATCATAGGCTGGGCTCGTGTTGACAGACATAAAAAGTGGGATTCATAATAGGGGAAGAGCAACTCTACTCATACTTCTGCTTATGGAAAAACATAAGAAGTACCTTATAAAGCGTGCAAGATCTCTTAATAAGCCCTTGTTGTTATATCAGGTACCATTGAACAAAGTCCAGGGAAAGCATTTATCTATAGTGATAGTGATCCATCGCCTTGACTTAAGTCTCCAACTCATCTATTTCCTGCTCGCTTGTAGTGGTTCTCTAGGCTAGGCCAGTTAGAACCTCTCCGCAGTTCTCGATTCTAATTGAACTAGGGAGGATCGGTAATGCTGGGAAAATTGTTCTTCCTCAGCTGGATTATTAACTATGGTCTCTTAAAGGTTTTATTCGTTTACCATCTCTCCCAGCCAACAACCCGCTAACCCTAAGCTTGCAAATAACTTGGTCACATCTAAGTCCTTATTCAATTGTTCTATTTGGGATGGAAAGAAAAAGATCTTCCTTTTGCGGGAAGAATCGCTTGCAAGCACGGGATGGGCCTTCCCTTGGTTTAAGTCATCCACCACCCTGTCCTATCCACTCT
>NW_026026590.1:0-360 GCF_019186545.1 Solanum stenotomum
CTAAATAATAAGAGGATCAAATAGTTTGTTGTAACTTGACTTATCTGTTTCTTTCATCAAAGGAAGATACAGCATTATATAGACTTAAACATAAGCAAACACTAAGTTAACCACTACTCCACTAACTAAGCAACATCTACCACTAAATTAGAAAAAGAGAACTGCTGCAACATGACTGCTAACAGCCCAAGAAAATAGGAAACTACTAACAAATTAACTTGACCAAGTCAGACTTTGAATCAGTCTTCAATACTCCCCCTTGATTCAAAGTTACAGACACCAATCAAAGCCCTCAAATGGATAAACTTGTTTGCTGCCAAAGGCTTGGTCAATAGATCAGCTAATTGCTCATGAGTGCTG
>NW_026026591.1:0-372 GCF_019186545.1 Solanum stenotomum
AATTCAGCATATTAAAGGTGGAAGGTGGTCTTGAATTTAGGAAACTTCAAACGGCCATAATGCGTGCCTCGGTTGTCCGTTTCAGGCGATTTTTTTTTTGAATCCGCGTATTTTTTCGAGATCTACGCAACCAAACTGCCTAAAGGCGGTTTGCGCGTGTCGATTCTCCCAGAAATGCCTTTTACTGATTCCTACGCGCGAGCGGAAATATGATGAAAAAAATAAAAGGAAATTCAGACAAGGGCGATGGGTTCCTCATATAGATCTCGAAAAAATACGAGGTTTCAAAAAAAAGATTGCGTCAAACGGATGTTCGAGCCGAAAGTTACGGCCGTTTGAAATTTAGCATCTTAAATGTGGAAGGTGGCCTTG
>NW_026026592.1:0-469 GCF_019186545.1 Solanum stenotomum
TTAAAGTGACATCCGGAAGTCGGTATTTTTATTTCATCTAAATACTATTAATTAAAGCGACATCCGGAGGTCGGTATTTTTATTTCATCTAATTACTTTTAAAAGCGACATCCGGAGGTCGGTTTGCGGAAAGCGGGAAAAGTAGATAGTTGAGGTTCCAAGGCATATTTGATTTGACTCGTGATTAATTGAGATGTGTGCAATTGATATGCAATGGATCGTATAGATGTTGATTGACTTTCCATTCCCAAATCTCCTTGGATTCCTTGCTTGACGAGGCCTTTGTCCTTGCTATCTTTTATTCCATATCCTTAATTGTTACCGAAAATACTTGTGTTGTTTGTTCGAATTCAAATTACTAGCTTGTAATTCTCTATTTCTTCAATCGCCTTTACATTGTTTCTTGTGGGATTCGACCCCAACCTCTTGTGGTATCTGAATATCACTTATTCAACACTATCTTATGAGA
>NW_026026593.1:0-882 GCF_019186545.1 Solanum stenotomum
AACGAAGAACATCGAACCAGAACCTCAATCCTAATTAGTAGGATCTGACAGTACGGAGGCCGGACCTCGAACCGGATGCTCACCAGAAGTACCCAAGTAACCAATCACAAGTAACAAGTATAAGAGGCTTGAACTCCAACCGGATGCTCTATATAAGTATTTGGGCAATAGAGGCCGGAACTTTAACCGGATGCTCTATATAAGTATTTGGGAAATAGAGGCTGGAACTTTAATCGGATGTTCTATATAAGTATCTAGACAATAGAGGCCGGACCTTAAACCGGATGCTCTATATAAGTATCTGGACAATAGAGGCCGGAACTTTAACCGGATGCTCTATATAAGTATCTGGACAATAGAGGCCGGACCTTAAATCGGATGCTCTATATAAGTATCTGGGCAATAGAGGCCGGACCTTAACCGGATGCTCTATAAAGGTGCTACTGTAGCTGCTGAAAGAGTCCTAATCGATCCACACTCATAAATGTCCGTGGAACACCGTCCATACTTAGCCAATCAATGTAAGTCCTTGGAACCAAATCAAAAATCAAATTCAAATCGCGAAGTAGAATTAGTGTCGCCGACGTAACTCTTGAAGTCATAACATCGAGGAAAATAAGGATAACTAAAGTCGGAGCAAGCGTATCTCCTAGCTAAGGCTCAAACTATCAGACTCAAGTCTGCTACACCAGTCTACAGGGATCTAAGCCGGCCGAGCGACGTTGGGGCAAAACTAAGACCTATCGGATCCGAATCATGTATTTCTAAGGCAACCCTAGTCAAACCTAAACTAAGGCCTAACATGCTTCAAATAAATAGTAATTAAGCATGCAAGAACTCCACATAGCGAGGATGGTCAATTAATAACACAAAGCATGCTCA
>NW_026026594.1:0-1488 GCF_019186545.1 Solanum stenotomum
TTGGGTAATTTTTTTCATGAACCTTAATTTGCCTAGAAGCATAGGCTATAACCTTACCACTTTGCATCAATACACAACCCAAACCAATGCGGGAAGCATCACAATAAACAACAAAACCTTCTAACCCATCCGCAAGTGACAAAATAGGAGTGGACACAAGCCTTTCTTTCAAAGTTTGGAAGCTTTCCTCACACTCATCCGACCATACAAATTTAGCCTTCTTTTGAGTCAACTTAGTCATAGGAGAAGCAAGAGAAGAAAACCCTTCCACAAATCTCCTATAATAACCCACTAAACCCAGGAAACTCCTTATATCCGACGGGGTCAAAGGTCTAGGGCAATTCCTAATAACATCGGTCTTCTTAGGATCCACCTTAATACCATCCCCCAACACCACATGGCCTAGGAAAGCAACTTCCTTCAACCAAAACTCACACTTTCATATTTAGCGTACAACTTCTCTTCCCTCAATCTTTGGAGTACAACCCTCAAGTGACCCTTGTGCTCTTCCTCACCCCGAGAATAGATCAAGATGTCATCTATAAACACCACCACAAAAGAATCAAAGTAGGGTTTGAAAACCCTATTCATCAAATCCATAAAGAGAGCCGGAGCATTAGTCAACCCGAAAGACATCACCACAAACTCATAGTGCCCATACCTAGTACGAAAGGCCGTGTTGAGAATATCACACTCCCTCACCTTCACTTGATGGTTCCCTGACCGAAGATCAATCTTAGAGAAGTGACTAGCCCCATGCAATTGGTCAAATAAATCGTCAATCCTTGGAAGAGGATACCTATTCTTGACGGTGACCCTATTAAGTTGTCGATAATCAATACACATTCTAAGAGACCCATCTTTCTTCTTCACAAACAAAACCGGAGCACCTCAAGGAGAATGACTAGGTCTAATAAACCCCTTCTCTAAAAAATCTTTTAATTGCTCTTTCAACTCTTTCAACTCCACCGGGGCCATACAGTAAGGAGGGATAGAAATAGGTTGAGTATCGGGAAGGAGGTCTATACCAAGATCTATCTCCCTTTCGGGAGGGACACCGGGAAGGTCTTCTGGGAAGACATCTAGAAACTCATTAACAATCGGAATAGACTCAATAGGAGGGACTTTAGACTCCACATCATTGACTCTCACAATATGGTACAAGCACCCTTTGGAAATCAACATATGGGCTTTAATGCAAGAAATGAATTTCCCCTTCACCACAACATCCCGACTCTTCCACTCAAAGACGGGTTCATTAGGAAATTGGAACTTGACTTTACGATTCCTACAATCAATAGAAGCATAATATGCATGCAACCAATCCATCCCAAGAATAACATCAAAATCCACCATGTTCAACTCAACAAGATCACAAGGCAACAACTTATTTAATATGCAAATCGGACAATTTCTATACACTTTTCTAGCAACAATAGAGACACCTATGGGAGTGGATTCTTTATATGACTCATGCAACAATTCCGA
>NW_026026595.1:0-1035 GCF_019186545.1 Solanum stenotomum
TTTATAATTCAAAACTGTGTTGCAATCACACTATAACTCCTTGTACTCAATCTACACAAACGCCAAAAACATACACTTAGGGCACAAACACAGATCCTTTTGCTATGGCAAGTGATTCCATAATCCCTCTTCTTCTTCTTCCTGATGAACTCATAACAGAGATCCTCTTAAAGCTTCCTATCAAATCTCTGTTGAAATTCATGTGCGTTTCAAAATCATGGCTTCAACTATTCTCTAGCCCTGCTTTTGTGAAGAACCATATCAAGTTAACTGCTGATGACAAAGGATACATCTATCACAGACTTATATTTCGAAACACCAATGAAAATTTCAAGTTTTGTTCTCTCCCTCCCTTATTTACCAAACAACAACACACTGAGGAGCTATTCCACATCGATTCCCCCATCGAAAGATCCACTTTATTAACTCACATTGTCGGCTCTGTCAATGGGTTGATTTGTGTTGTCCATGGCCAAAAAGAGGCATATATATGGAACCCCACTATTACCAACTCAAAGGAATTACCCAAGTTTACAAGTATTATGTGTTCTGGTTCTATCAAATATGGTTTCGGATATGATGAGTCATATGATGATTATAAAGTTGTATTTATCAATTATCCTTATAATCATTCTAGTAGTTCCAATATGACGACTGTGGTCAACATATATACTTTGAGGACTAATTCTTGGACAACACGCCATGATCAGCTTCAGGGCGTCTTTCTAGTAAGTCATTATGGTAGATTTGTCAATGGGAAGCTTTATTGGACTTCATCAACTTGTATTAATAAGTACAAGGTGTGCAACATCACTTCTTTTGATTTAGCAAACGGGACATGGGGAAGTTTGGAGCTTCCCAGTTGTGGAAAAGACAAGTCTGATATCAATGTGGGAGTTGTGGGAAGTGATCTTTCTCTGCTTTATACTAGTCAACGAGGTGCTGCTACCTCTGATGTATGGATTATGAAGCATTCTGGAGTTAATGTATCTTGGACAAAATTGTTTACCATCAAATATCCTCAAAATATTAAGA
>NW_026026596.1:0-381 GCF_019186545.1 Solanum stenotomum
GAAGATTTTTTACTTCCGCCATAGTATAAGAACCTTCCTTAGTAGGAGCTTCTTTAGGAGTATTATCCTTTTGGGTAGTAAAATCCTTTTCTTTAGAGTCACTGATCTTATCAATGATCTGAGCTCTAATTTCAGGGTCTTTTATATTTTGAAGTAGTTCAATAATTTTGTCATTATCAATGACATTAAGACTCATTTCTTTAAATTGTTCATAGATCTTATAAAGATCATCTTCATCGCCTTCCTTTTCACATGCCATTCCTTGTTGGCATGGTGAACATTCATTGTCAGAGGTCAAATAATCTTCCTGTTGAAGAGCTTTGAGATCTTCACTTGTCGAAGAGTCATATCTACTGCTATATTCTGATCCTGATTCAGAGT
>NW_026026597.1:0-299 GCF_019186545.1 Solanum stenotomum
AATGTTTCAGAACTTCACAAATCTGGAGCTACTTTCTCTCTCTGAAGTCAACATCTCATCACCAATACCTGTGAATATCTCTTCTTCCTCCTCAAGGTACCTGGATCTTGGATATACTAATCTGCGAGGTGTTCTCACAGAGAGCTTTTTCCTTCCGCCAAACAACTTGGAAACGCTCAAATTGAATGGTAATGATCTTCTCAAAGGAGTTTTTCCAAAGATCCACCGGAGCAACACTCTGTTAATGGAGTTGGATATTTCATTCACTGGCATCTCTGGTGAGCTGCCTGATTCAATTG
>NW_026026598.1:0-1507 GCF_019186545.1 Solanum stenotomum
TCGTGAACACGTTTACGTACAAGTTGACAACACAACTTTAACTTTTCAGAAGTAAGAATTAGATATATATTTTTCTAACATTTATTAGTAAATTAGTAAAATTAATAGATAATATGTGACAATTATTTTAATTCATGGACAATTATGCGTTGACAACATATCTACAATTTTTCAGAAGTAAGATTTTTTTTCTGACGTGGCTAAAGTTAAATGTAGATAACTTGTGTCAATTTTTCAAATTCACAGACTTATTGGTGACAAAACTGTGTTCATAAATCCTTTTTCAAACGTCCAACATTAAAAAAAAATCAAAGTATGTATAATAATATACTCTATATGAAAATAATTCTATGGGGTTTGCTGACAACTTAATGAACTCATTTATTTTATTTTATTTTTAAAAAATAATAATCGGTATCAAATGGCCATTTAAACACGTCCATTAAAATATTTAGGGGTTGCAAAGTGGATCGAACAACATTTTTTTTGATATATTTTACATTTTTTTGGACAAACTTTGATATGATGATTTTCAAAATTTGTCTTTTAACGCCGTATTTCTAATAAAAAAGTCTAGATTTTTAGCTTCATTTTATTTGATACTTTGTGGTTGACGTCAATTAGGTGGGATATTTTGCAAATTGTAAATACTATATTTAATTTATCACTCTATGGTTATTACTTATCATTATCTTTAATTTCATTTGACTTGAAATAAGCCTAAAGTACTTGTGCACAAGCAACTCACTAGAGTAGAAAAAATAATTTAATTACCGACTATGACTTGTGATCTAAAAGTCCAATAGTTCTTTTAATTTATTTAGCGTCTCTTTAACGTGTTATCATATTTTAGAATTAAAAATTACTAATAATCTAAATTTTTGTTTCTTTTTGTCTCATCCCAACGTTTGACTCTAACACACTAATAAAATAAAAGAAGAAAAACAATCTAATCTTTGGATAACATCTTCCATAGATATTTACTTAAAATACTAAATGAAAATAGTATAATCTCTTCTCTTATTTCTTTCCACTGATTATACGATGTCTAATAGCTTGTTTGACATTGCTACTAAAAATGACTTATTTGCAAAAGTATTTTTTAAAAATAGCTAAAGTACTTTGAAAAAATAATAATTTGTGTTTGATTAATTTATTTGAAAAGTGTTTTTTATAAGCAAATTATGTTTGACTAATCTTTTTTTAAAAGTGCTTTTGAGAGTCAAATTACGATTAAGGGAAAGTATTAATGTACTTTTAATATTAAAATTATTTTATAGAGAAAAACTAGTTTAAACATCTATTATAAGAAATTAAATTAAATTTATTTTTATTAAATTAAATTGTCCATATTCAAATTTTCAATCAATATTATATATTTTTTGAAGGGTTGAAATCTTTAATTGTTATTTTTTTTTTCTAATCTTACAAAAATGCTACTGTTACCTTCTCTTTGTTTTCTAATTCTGTAAAATAATACGTAAAATTAAAAAAAACTTTATATAAA
>NW_026026599.1:0-666 GCF_019186545.1 Solanum stenotomum
CGCTCGCGCGTAAGAATCAGTAGAACGCATTTTTGGGAAAATCAGCATGCGCAAACCACCTTTGGGCAGTTTGGTTGCGTAGATCTCGAAAAAATACGCGGATTCAAAAAAAAAATCGCCTGAAACGGACACCCGAGGCCCGAGTTATGGCCGTTTGAAGTTTCCTAAATTCAAAGCCACCTTCCACCTTTAAGATGCTGAATTTCAAACGGCCGTAACTTTCGGCTCGAACGTCCGTTCGACGCAATCTTTTTTTTGAAACCTCGTATTTTTTCGAGATCTATGTGAGGAACCCATCGCCCTTGTCTGAATTTCCTTTTATTTTTTTCATCATATTTCCGCTGGCGCGTAAGAATCAGTAAAACGGGTTTTTAGGAAAATCGGCATGCGCAAACCGCCTTTGGGCAGTTTGGTTGCGTAGATCTCGAAAAAATACGCGGATTCAAAAAAAAAATCGCCTGAAACGGACACCCTAGGCCCGAGTTATGACCGTTTGAATTTTCCTAAATTCAAAGCCACCTTCCACCTTTAAGATGCTGAATTTCAAACGGCCGTAACTTTCGGCTCGAACGTCCGTTTGACGCAATCTTTTTTTTGAAACCTCGTATTTCTTCGAGATCTATATGAGGAACCCATCTCCTTTGTGTGAATTTCCTTTTATTTTTT
>NW_026026600.1:0-607 GCF_019186545.1 Solanum stenotomum
AAGGTCAAATGAGCCCAAGAGCAGGTAATCCCCCATTTTGCCGATTTTCGTGTGCTATAGGTCACTATCTTATTCGGTGATCCATAATTTTGACCTCATTTTTGCCAAAATTTTACCTGGACGTTCGTTAAGACCATACCTATGGAGCCAGTTGGCCCTCACAGCCAAAATAGCCCATTTTCAAGGTCAAACGAGCCTAGAGTAGGTAAACCCCCCATTTTACCAATTTTCGTATGCTATAGTCTACATATTTTTTGGTGATCCGGAATTCCAACCTCATTTTTCCCAAAATTTTACCTGGACGTCCGTTAAGACCTTATCTATGGAGCCAGTTTGTCCTCACAGCCAAAATGGCCCATTTTCAGGGTGAAACGAGCCCTAAAGCAGGTAAACCCCCCATTTTACCGATTTTCATGTGCTATAGCCCACAGATTTTTTGGTGATCCAGAATTCCGACCTCATTTTTGCCAAAATTTTACCGGGACGTCTGTTAAGACCTTATCTGTGGAGCCAGTTGGCCCTCACAGCCAAAATAGCCCATTTTCAAGGTCAAACGAGCCTAGAGCAGGTAAACCCCCTATTTTACCGATTTTTGTGTGCTATAGTC
>NW_026026601.1:0-524 GCF_019186545.1 Solanum stenotomum
CACTATTGCATGTTTCTCTATGCAAGTTGTTGTTAGGGACTGAGGCGTAGTTGTATAATAGGGATATCCAGGTCAGCTTGTGTTCTGCTCGATTAATTCCAGTATCACCTCTTCTAGGATTCTAACTTTGGTTTCCGAGGTTGTTTCTCCAACTTTTAAACTGCTAAGATAGCAGACTGCAACTTTGGTCCATGATTTCCTGATATTTCTTCAATCTTTTGATGAAAAACGATCATGAGTCTGTATACAAATATATTTGAACACTGTAACTAGTAACTACAGATTTTTATTTTTGTGAACTTAAAGTGAGGTGTTCAATGTTTGTGTGATGATGTCATGTGACATAGTTCAGAGAAATAGAAATCAATGGGGCTTAAAGTGCCTGCGATAAGAGCTTGAAGGACTTCTACCCACTCTAACAATGTAATTACGAAAAAGATAAGATAATAACTTCATAAATTTATGAACTGACTTGCGGGTGAGACCAATTACTCACCTAATAGCTAGGATGAACTCAAGCTAAC
>NW_026026602.1:0-773 GCF_019186545.1 Solanum stenotomum
GGCTTGTGGGGGCCTAGTTGGAGTAGTCGTCTTAGGTTTGTTTACCTTACACTCGTGTGCATACCTTTACTTTTCTTGTTCGTGACCTATGTCTGTGTTTTATTCTAGCATTTCCTATTGCTTTTACCTCTCTTACTTATTCGGCCTATGATGCCTACTAGGTACCTTTTCACTGGTACTCATGCTACACTCTGCATCTATTTTCGTGATGCTGGACCAAGCACCAATCATCACCGCCGCCATTCGAGCCATTAGCAGCCAACATCTGGAGGCGAGGGTCAGCACAACGTCTTGATCATTGTCGTCTCCTTGTGTACATATATTTTGTGGCTCGTCTATTGTACTTGAGACATGTCCTTTTTAGTTGCGTATATTTTTGTATGTTGGTCCACTTTTGGACTTATACTCTTAGTATGGCTCTATACTTGTGACTTTCAGGTTCTGGGAGGGATTCAGTTATTATGTATGTATTCTTTTGGCTTGCCTTATTCCTTTTTGTTGCTATTGTTTCCTCCACTTGGGTTTCTGCCATTTTACCCATTACTAGTTGTTCTGGATTTCAGGTTGGATTGCCTACTGGTGAGTTATAGTAGGCGCCATCATGACTTGAGGAATCGGGTAGTGACAAGTTCTTTCATCGGTAATGAAGTGAAAACAAAAAATCAAGTCATCAAGCATTCAAAAAAAACAAATTTCATGTTTTTTTTTTCTTTTCTCAGACCAAAAATGAACCCAAAAATTTTTAAAAAAATGTAACTAAACCCTAAATCAAA
>NW_026026603.1:0-239 GCF_019186545.1 Solanum stenotomum
TCCCATATCTTTATTTAGTTTTTTTTTTATTAATCTATACGTTGTTACTTGGATCTTTTCAAGGCCTTAGAACATCTAATCTTTGGAAATTCGTGGATCTTTCCTTCGAATTTCCCATATCTTTATTTAGTTTTTTTGTTTCTTTTCTTTGTGCTTCCGCATTTTAATATTTAATTCTCTATTTGTGATCTCCCTTAACCTTGCTGTTATCAAACTGTATGGTTCCAAAATCTTTTCTA
>NW_026026604.1:0-1256 GCF_019186545.1 Solanum stenotomum
AGTCTGTGAAGCATCAGAGGTGACAGGCGAAGTTCCCGCCTGAGCCATCCCCTCTAGAAGTCCTAACATACGAGTCAAAGTATCTTGAAGCACTGGGGTGGCAATAATATTGGGTGGAGCCTGAGCTGGTCCATCCCCATCGACACGATCCTGCACATCCCCATGAATAACATATGCATCAGGAGGTACTGTCCTATCACGGCTTTGGGTAGCTAATGGTACTTGTCCTTCAACGGATGCTGCAATACGACCCCTACCCCGACCTCGACCTCGACCTCGTCCCCTGCCTCTACCTCGGATAGTGCTCCTAGAAGCAGGCGCAGGAATAGGCTCATGATCACCACTTGCAGATGTACGAGTCCTAACCATCTGAGAGAATGAGATATAAAGATTAGAATTTCAACAAGGTAAAGTGTGCACGATAATGAATGAAAGAATAGAAATTTTCCTAAATGTCCTATAGCCTCTCGAAGATAGGTATGGACGTCATCATACCGATCCGCAAGACTCTACTAGACATTGCTCTTGTACTCGTGAGACCAGTGAACCTAGAGCTCTGATACCAAATTTTGTCACGACCCAAATTAACAAGTTATGTTCCCAACCAATAGGTAAGCCAAACCCAACAGATTTACCAAGTATGATTAACTAATGAGGTAAAAAGGTAAACAACGAGTAAAAATTTCCAACACTAAGTTCTTTATAATATGAAACGCGGAAAGCTAAAATACTACCCAAGAATTTGGTGTCATAAGTACAAGAGCTTCTAAATATGATGCAAGTCTGAAACTAAATGACAAATCCAAAAATAATGGATATTCTGTCTGAATACTAAAATAACAGAATAAATAAAAGGTAGAAGGAGGTGTGGGCCACGGAACAGCCAAGCAGCTCACCACAACTCCAAGATACTCCAAGCTCGGACTCAAAAAGCTCCACGAGATGTGCTCTTACTCGGAATCGAATCTGCACCACAAAAGAGTGCAACAAGTGTAGTATGAGTACGAAACCACGTGCACCCAGTATATCTCATAGACCGACAACGAAGAAGTAGTGACGGGAGTTCATATAAGGAAAAATATGTTATTTATTTATACACGTCTATATTATAATTACGAATCAAGTTTCATCAAATATAGGAAATCAAATAACAAGTACTTTCCAATCACCAATAAAACACATAATCATCAGAAAAGAAGGATGACATGAGATGCAATGCAATATGACCCCATGGAATGATATGCCTCAGAATATCA
>NW_026026605.1:0-284 GCF_019186545.1 Solanum stenotomum
CACATGGAGCTATGGAGAATCACTGATTTTAAAGGTGTCTTCCATCATAAAATGGATACATAGATGAAGGGGTGACTAAGATAATGACTAAGTTCCCAGATTTCAGACCATTTAACAGCACCAAAGCAAATCAAGCTATGCTAAAAAAAGATACAGATTCTAAATGGACATGAACAGATTCATAAAGCCAATGTAGTGANATGAATGACTCAAGAGGACATGCAGAGGAAATCTCCATCAAAACTGGATATGAACGGACCTGTAAACATTTTTTATTTTTATTT
>NW_026026606.1:0-375 GCF_019186545.1 Solanum stenotomum
AAATCAGGTTCTATCTTTATTTCCCTTGCTTGTTTTCTATCCTTTATAAGTTATGAAATTTATTTCATAAATGTTAGGATAGATGGTCATTATGTGATGATCTCAGAATATATCTTTATAATATGTATTCTATTTAGAGGAGGATTTTTTTTTTTGTAGTTTTTCTACTCCATGTGAAATTTGATTGTGTTTGACTTTTGGAGATTATTTTTTTTACTCCTTTAGTTTGAAGAATATAAGAACTTCACGAACAAATCAGATTGTGCATTGGTTTGAAGAATATAGAAACTTCACCAATTTGTTAAATACTCTGTTTGAATGAATATTTTGACTTAAAGAGTACAAACTCTTCGTCAGGAATATTAAGGCTAAATG
>NW_026026607.1:0-211 GCF_019186545.1 Solanum stenotomum
TGTCAAACACCAAACTTGCAAAAGTTTTCCATGAAAGTATTAAGCCTAAATTGTAGGTCATCCGAATGTGAGCGAAATTGGAGTATGTTTGAACACGTAATAAAAATATTTTATATCCTAATTTTTATATTATATAATTATTTGTATCTATTTATTAATAACTTAATATCTATAGCTTATGCTCATATTCATTCCAAAAAGAGGAATATGT
>NW_026026608.1:0-491 GCF_019186545.1 Solanum stenotomum
TTTATAAGCATTGTCTCCAATCCTTTCATGGACTTTGTATGGCCCACTTCCTCTAGGATCTAGTTTGGTCTTTCTTTTGGAAGGAAATCTTTCCTTTCTCATATGCACCCAAACCAAGTCACCAGGTTTAAAAACAACATATTTTCTGCCCTTATTCCTTCGCAATGCAACTTCCTTATTCTTCTTTTCAATTGCAAGCCTTGTTTGTTCATGAATTTTCTTCATCATATCAGCCTTCTTCTTACCATCAAGATTAGCAAAATCATTAGTAGGCAAAGGCAATAAATCAAGGGGGGTATGGGGGTTGAATCCACATACAACTTCAACACCCTTAGAACTGACCACAAAACCTAAGAAAACCACACGATCCACATAGAAAGTACACTTTTTGAAATTAGCAAATAAGCATTGATTTCTAAGAACTTCAAAAACTTGTTTTAAGTGCTCTAGGTGTTCATCCATATTTTGAGAAAAGATCAAGATGTCATCAA
>NW_026026609.1:0-217 GCF_019186545.1 Solanum stenotomum
GGGTGTCCGTTTCAAGCGATTTCTTTTTTGAATCCGCGTATTTTTTCGATATCTACGCAACCAAAGAGCCTAAAGGCGATTTGCGCGTGCTGATTTTCCCAAAAACGCGTTTTACTGATTCTTAAGCGCGAGCGGAAATATGATGAAAAAAATAAAAGGAAATTCAGACAAGGGCGATGGGTTCCTCAGTTAGATCTCGAAAAAATACGAGGTTTCA
>NW_026026610.1:0-202 GCF_019186545.1 Solanum stenotomum
AGACCTACGCAACCAAACTGCCTATAGGAGGTTTGCGCGTGCTGATTTTACCAGAAACGCGTTTTACTGATACTTACGCGCGAGCGGAAATATGATGAAAAAAATAAAAGGAAATTCAGACAAGGGCGATGGGTTCCTCATATAGATCTCGAAAAAATACGAGGTTTCAAAAACAAGAATGCGTCAAACGGACGTTCGAGCC
>NW_026026611.1:0-610 GCF_019186545.1 Solanum stenotomum
CCTTGAATTGGAATAGATCATTAACTGACCTCTTGCATAGTAGCTCCATATTGCGTTTCCGTTTAAATAATTATTTGCTAGTTCTTGTATAATAGTTCATCTGGGGTTGCGGTTTAAATAAGTTTGGATTTTGTGTATATTTTCGATATAGGTTCGTGTGATGTAATTATATGTCTTTTTCTCATTTTGGTTTTGCAAACTATCTGCATATGTAGATGTTTGCGGTTCTATGGACATATGTCTAGGTGTCCTTTGGGTAAATGGTTTTTTGAATGGCTGGTTTAAGTTAGCATTTTTATGTTGTTTATCGCTAACTTGTTTACTTGTACATGCAGCTGTATTTAAACAAACATTATGGGTTTTAAGGAGTTTCCCATCGTCTCCTTTTAGCTCTAGATTTTTTCCGTCTTCCGAACGACGTAGCTCCGCATTTTTATAGTCATGCTGCTGACTAGCTTTAGACTTCAGATTATCTTCATTAGTCTTTAGCTTTTGTATCTCGTTGTCCATACTATCCACTTTTATACAAAGTGTAGTTATGGCTTTGAGTATCTCTTCCATTGTATTTTCGTTCTCAGTCTCATGAGTAGCTTTGTCTTGATAAGTAATC
>NW_026026612.1:0-2716 GCF_019186545.1 Solanum stenotomum
ACACTCATGTCAGTTTTAAGCTTTCTCAATTTTTGCTTTACTGGAGGGAACTTAGGGTCAATCGGCAACTTGTGAACCACCATGTCCGTGCTTAATCCAGGCATGTCATCATAAGATGACGCAAAAACATCCTTGTAATCAAACAGAGCCTGGATTATATCCTCTTTTTGATGTCGAGCATGTACGCTTATCTTAGTCTCTTTAACATTTTCATGATCCCCTAAATTTATCGTCTCAGTTTCACTCATATTTGGGTTTGATTTATTCTCAAAAGATTTGAAATCCCTGCTTACTTCTTCAAATACCTCGTCTTCATCATATTCGATTTCTTGACTTATTATTTCAGGATTTGGTCGAAGATTATATTGGATTTTAAGATCCGGTGAAAAATTCTGCATCATGTCATATCACTAGAATCGGCATAGAGAGAACTGTATAGAAGAAAACAAAATAAATATATTAGACTGAAATAAAACACAATTACATCCTATTGAAAAGGAAAATATAGAGTTTGAAATAAAACGACGAGAAAAAATCCGAATTACAACCCTTGAATAAATCGGATGACAAAAAGAAAAACAAGACAGACTACCAAGACTCATACTTAATGGGGAGAGGAGTGGCCTCCCAATTGTTCAACTGGACATCAAGACCAATGAATTGCACATCTCTGTCACTAGTGCCTTCTCCGAGTTCAATCATATCAGCCTCGACGAATAAATCTTGAAAATAGTTGAACAATTTTTCGTGAACCTCCAATACTGGCTCTGGGAGGGGTGACTCAGAAGATTCTGTTATGCGGGCTTTGAGGAAAGATATGTATATGGGTGGTATAGGCTTAGTAAGTGACCATACATCTTTCTTCTGCTTCTTGGCGTTCATTTTGTCTTCGACTCTAGGCTTGTATCCTACGCCAAAAGTACCCAGACTCTTTCGTGGACTCACTGGATAAGCTATCCCTTGCAAGAAGATCCCCAAGCCTTTACCTGGTTCAAACCCATGCTTCAGCATTTCATTTACCATCATCACGGATGCCATAGGTAGTTGTGGTTTTGAAATGAGATTCCCCTCGAGGATATGCTCAACAACCACTACCTCAAAAGCTTGATAAACCAGTGCCTCATTCTCATTATTTGCCTTGATAAAAGGGAGGGAAGAGTCCTTGTAGACTGACAGATCCCCCTCACCATGAACAATCACTTCTTGTCGATCGTATTCAAACTTAACCATTTGATGCAACGTAGAGGGGACTGCCCCAGCCCTATGCACCCATGATCTTCCCAACAATAGATTATAGGATGCATTGATATTCAGCACTTGAAAATTCATGGTGAAATCGACAGGCCCTATTTTCAGTATGAGCTCTATCTCTCCAATGGCATCTGTTTTGGACCCATCAAAAGCCCTAACACATACGTTGTTAGGTCGTACCCTTTCAACATTAACATTCAATTTTTGTAGAGTTGACAATGGACAAATATTTGCCCCAGACCCTCCGTCAATTAGAACTCGAGTGACATATGAAAGCTCACACTTTACAGTGATATGGAGGCCTTGGTTATGTCCCGTACCTTTTACTGGTAGTTCATTATCTGAAAAGGTGATGTGGTTTACTTCAAAGATTCTCCCAGCAATATTCTCTAACTGACTCACTGTAACTTCATTAGGAACATGTGCTTCGTTCATAATCTTCATTACAGCTTTANTCATCTGAATGTATTAACAATGACAACAAAGAGATTTGGGCTGGAGTTTTCCTTAACTGTTCCACAATGGAGTAGTCTGACAATTTCATCTTTCTTAAGAACTCTTCTGCCTCCCCTTCAGTGACTGGACTTTTAACTTGCATTTGGTCATTTTTACTTTTCCTTAATTCAGCCGGGGCATAGCATCTTCCTGAACGAGTCATTCCTCCTATTTCATCTACTTCTTCATTGATTTCTTTCCCCTTGTATGTCACGACGGTAGGCTCATAATTCCAAGGGACAACCTTGGGATTAGTCATTGGAAGTTGGGACACTGGCCTAATGATCACAGGTGGAATATAGGCTCCTTGCACGATCAAGATAGGCTTGTCTGGCCCTCTTGGAACAACCAATCTTGCCTCTCTCTGACTTGCCCAAACATCTTCAAGTGCTCCTTTTACAGTTACGATGGGTGCGCTTGATGGGGTCAACTTTTCAGACGTACTTTCCGCCCCTGAAGGCATCATTTTTGTTAAGTCAACGACATTTGCTGAACTTTCCATGCGAGTTTCAACCTTAAGGATTGGCTTGTATGGGATTGCAACTTCTTCGTGGTCATTCATCATCTCTAACATGCTTGTTTCAGTATGTCTGGGCAGTAGATTTTGATTGATGTTTGGTCCATTTGGCCTTTCAACTATAATTCGACGAGTATCTATCAAATCTTGAATTGCCTTTTTCAAGTACCAGCATCTTTCTATGTTGTGCCCTGGGGCATCAGAACAATATGCGCAGTGTTGGGAATAATCAAGATTTCTCGGAGGAGGATTCGACATCTTTCTTTCAATAGGACTCAAAACATTCAACGTTCTTAATTTTTAAAACAAGCTAGCATATGATTCTCCAATTGGGGTGAACTCATCATTAGCTCCATTTCCCTTCTTGTATTCTTTTCTAGGACGAAAAGGAATTCTAGTTGTATTTTGGTGAATTTGTGGGGGTAATGGATGATTTTGAGGAAGTGGTGCACG
>NW_026026613.1:0-1220 GCF_019186545.1 Solanum stenotomum
ATATGGTAGTGTATAAATTTAAGGACACAGTAGTATATAAATTCATAATAGAGTAGTGTATAAATTTAGAATATGGTAGTATATAAATATTAGAGCACGGTAGTATATAAATTTAGAATATGATAGTTTAATAAACAATAAAATACGGTAGCATATATTTATATTTTTTAGAATATGGGAGTATAATAAATATTAAAATATGGTAGTCTTATAATACGGTAGTATATGGATTTTAGAATATAGTAGTGTAATATATGGTAGTGTAGTAAATATTAGAATATAATAATTTTTCTTATATTATTCATAACTCTTACTTATTGATTCTCGTTTTTGTGTTTGCATGTGAAATTTGTCCGGGTCCTCACGGACTCTATCCTCGCATTTTCCTTTGGGCCACGGAGGCCCATATCCCCTTTTATCCGAGTCAGCTAGATAGTAAAATCGACGAACAGGTCTCGAAATTGAAAGAAAAGCGGAGCAAATCGGGAGTTGAAAAAGATTGGGCCAAAGCCTACCTTTATTTATTCGGAATTGTATTTTGTTATTATTGGGCCTAAGCCCTTGCCATTTTACCTACTATTACTTGTTAGTTCCTAGGACAGGTGGAGAAATTGGGCTTAAGGTCCAAAAGAAAAATATTTATTTCATGTTAGACTAGGACAGGTGCAGGTGACTCAAATGGGCCAAAGGCCCAAAACGAAAATGGGCCCAAATACTGGTCCAGGCGAACAGAAACCATATTTGGGTCCAACTCCCTTTCCCTCTTTATTTTATTGTATTTGTGTACTTGTTAATATTTGCCGCTAACCTTAAGGTCGAAAAATTCAAATCCCCGAGAGACGTTCATTTTGATTTAACAATTTAACTAAACCGATCATCTCTTACAAAACTTAAGGATAAGTTTACAAAATATTTCACTTAGATGAACATTTCTGCATTTTATTTAAATGGTCCTAACTAACAAATAGTTCAAATTTTGCAAGTTAAACTAAGTTAAAATTATTTTAGCCAAATAATTGATCGTCGGATAACCACATTAGTGGATATTCTAGGTGCCTTAAAAACCTTCCTAGAATATTAATAGGAACCTCGAACCCTTTTTAAGATTTTCACTAGATTCCTGTTTTAATCTATTGAAAAATGAATAGTTTTCTTAATTTTCCTTAAAAAATTAAGTGGCGACTCTAAACCAGTTCAAAATATATTTCAAATAAAACAGA
>NW_026026613.1:1363-2712 GCF_019186545.1 Solanum stenotomum
CTTACCACGGCTGTCCTTCAGAAAAAACACAAGTTAAATCATTTGGAAGTGATAAACGAATAGTTGGCTTGTGGTCATCCAACGTCGTTTATTATACTTCACCCCGTTGTTTGTCCGACTCGGGTAACCGTCATTTCTCAACCAATTCTAGTCAACCTAGAGTAGAGCGAAACCAAATCCAAATCTAAGCATTAGCCTAAGACGGCTTAATACCCAAGGCGTATTAAGTCCATTAGTAAAACCGCCAAAAATCATGTCCAAGGTCCACGACCTAACGACATATCATATTGTTTGACATTTGAAAGATGTATGTGTGGAAACCTAATTGTTGCCTATTTGGGGGAGGGGAATCTTAAACGTTCTTTGTTTTGTAGGTATGGATCGATTTCCTAAATTCGACATGGTAGTAGAAGCCCCAGTTTTGCTCAAGATGTGGTACAACGACCTTACTGTGGTTCACAAAAGGGTCCTCAATAAATATATAGGAGCCCTAACAGAACTCATCAATATGGTTGGGTGGCCTGAACTGATTGAAGTCCTCACAGGTTATTGGGACAACGAGAAAATGGTGTTTCGATTCGGAACCACGGAAATCACCCCGACAATTGAGGAAATCCGGGATGGAATAGACACAGTCGGTGCAGGGCTTGAAAGAAGGGTGAGAAAGCGGGAAAACATCCTAATCCCTAACAAGCCTACCCTCGAGGATATTGTAAACTGGCTCGGATTAAGAAAAGATTGTGCCTACTGGGCCGAGGGTTCTAACGTTTCTTTCATGGACCTCTATGTTAGATTCGGGGATGCGAGCTTTTATGTGAATTACAACCAAGAATTCAGGGTCACTTTCAGAGAATGGGACGGGATCAGACCTTTGGCATTTACCATCGCACTATTAGGCACCATGGTTTTCCCACACGGCCCGAGCCTCAGTATCAACACCCGAGTGATAATGCTTACGCACACTCTGTTCCACGGGCATCTAAACCAAGGGCAAGTAAAGTATTATCCTATTGCACCTGTCATCCTTTCCGACATGTACCGTGCTTTGGGGAATTGCAAGGAAGGGCATTGTTACTTTCAGGGTTGCAACCTTCTTCTTCAATGGTGGATAATGAGTCACTTGGTGAAGAGACATGGAACTCAAGAACTCCATACCCTCGATGAACATAATGCTCTTAAGAGTTTGAATGACATGTTGTTCTGGGCAGACTTGGAAAAAAGAAGAACCAGAGAAAGATGGGCTCAAATTTTTTCTGAGTTGAGAGAAGAAAACATCCAGTAGATGCTCGACCGTTTCATCTCAAAAGATGCCATAGTACGAGGCGACAGACAACTTGTGCTTCCTCTAC
>NW_026026614.1:0-1567 GCF_019186545.1 Solanum stenotomum
AAAATTACAAAGAGAGTTGGCAAGCAAATAAAGAAAATACAAGTAAAAAAGAAAGAAGTACAAGAAAAGATTAAAATGGAAAGAGAAAAAGTAAGGAAATGAAACAAGTACAATATGGGCCCCACAATATACAAATGGCAGCCAAAAAACGCCTCACACAACTGACACTATGTGCGCCTCACCCATAATAAAATTTTTCAGATTAACCAGATATATCCCATTATTTTCAAAGAAATAAAATTAAGTAGGAGCATGATTCCACTTATAATTGTGCACTAAATTAATAACTTCAACAGGCCGCACCACCGCTAATCACAAATAATTATGCAACAAACTTTAAACAAAACTTGATCATGCTAAAGAGAAATCGAAATATTCGAGGGAGAAGGGGAAACAAGTCGTCTGAATATCCACTTTGAAAACTCTACTACAATTTAAAGCACCCCAACTATCATTCAGGCAAAGAGATTTGAAATGAACAACACTAAAGACACAAGATTAGCTCAAAACAACTTGGTGAGAAGACATGTTGACAATATTCGAGATAGACTTGACCACATTCAAATGAAAGAAAAATAAGAACGACACTTAAATCGAGCGAGATGAGACTATGGAAAATTCGTAAAAAAAGACATCAAAACTGAAATACGAGAGGGACATAACCATCATTCGAATTATGTAAACAACTCCTAAGAGATTAAGCTAACATGATGAAGAGATACTGTAACATCTCAAAACGACAAAGAAAAAACAAACAAAATGCAAGTAAATAGTGAAGAAAATAGGTTTATACAGCTAACACATTCAATATTGAACAAAAATGGCTCATCTTAAGCAAACTCAAGCAGATATTCAGCTGACCATAAAGATACAAAATTGAGCTAATGAAATGACGACCAATATATAATATCCAAAGTAAACTTTCACTAGTACTAGACTCATGCTTACTGTCCTAAAAAAATCATAGGAAAACGAGATTAAGGCAAGAGCTAAACGAAAGGGCCAAATACTCTTAACTAGCCGAACATATACCAAAGCTTGAACATACAACACACTATATTGAAATAGATTGTAAGAGGAAGAGGGAGCGGGATTACCTTGCTTGGGGCAGCGACTGAGACGAACGAGTTTGAGAGAAACGATTCTTCTACCACAATTTTTCGAATAGGAACAGCAAGTTAAGAAAATTCGGGCGACAATCTTTTCGGAATTTCGAATAGGAAAACTATATATCTTTTTTTTTTAAAGTGTAGAAGTGACTATTGCTTAAAAAAAAAAAAAACTCCAACCCTCTATATCGCTCTCCTCAAGAGTGAACATGGGTATTTATAGGTCGAATTTGGGATTGAAAAAAGGGGGGAAACGGGTTGAAAAGATGGGATGATTTCTGAATTCGAAATTCAAAAATCTCTTCCCAAGAGATAAGGTTGCCAAATTTCCGCGATTTGGTGGGATTTTTGCGTGAAGAAGACGATATAGGGGTCGTAGGGTATGGCTGCTGTTCATTTCTGGGTTTGGTTTGCAGCTTTTTGTTTGTTTTTCTCGCGTGGAGAAGAAGAAGAAGCAG
>NW_026026615.1:0-1221 GCF_019186545.1 Solanum stenotomum
GATGCAAGATAACATGAGGAACAAAATTTGTGAAAACTCATTTTCTCATTTAATCAAGAATTCAGTTAAAACATGCATGACACAAGGAGACCATAGAAAACTCTTTTTCACATAAGACTCCAAAACATAATCCAAGCTTCTAGAAACTCTTTGTTTTAGGCTTGAGTAAGCATATATAGAAGTAGGTAAGGATATTAGCACTTCTCAACAACTTCACTACTCAACATACCATCCCCCACTTAAGGGTAAACCCTACCCAACTCTTTAATTCACTAAACCTCTTGTAATGAAAACATCCTTCAAGCCTAACTCATAGACATCAACCACACTTAAAGACCTTATCATCGAACCACATATATCCTCCACTTAGGAGAAACTCTTACTAGTTCTTTCAAATTCACCTCCTTCCATCCTAAGGTCGGATCAAAACAACACTAGGCTTTTATACTCATTACACCTAGCATTTCTAAATCACCACACATTTCACAAATTCCTTCAACATATCACAAAACTTCCTCATGACTAAGCCGGATACTACCAACAACACACATAACCAAAGGAATCCCATTCATACTAAAGTCATCACCACAATCTTTCACCTCACACCTACTAAGTCACCAAGTCATAGTTGGCATCACAACCAACATTCTCTCTCCCTCAATCCTTGCAACATTAAACTTCCTCAAAGATTACACTCAAATGGCCATCACCTACGGAACAAGGGAAGACATTATAGAGAGAAACTCCATGGCACGACCAAAAGAATGTAGAAGTGAAACTTTCTTAGCACCCAATAGCCTCCTATTCATAATGTGGCGCGCTTCACATTATGAACAAGACTCTACTAGATGTGGTTTTGAGACAACCTAAGACCATCCCGGAAACATATGCTCTGATACCAAGTTTGTCACGACCCGAGAGCACCCCTTAGTCGTAACCGGCGTACTCGACCTCTCGGAGGTCTAATACAAGCCTCTTAGCATTCATTCATCGCATAAAACTAAAAATTATAAGGAATTAAAAACTTTCTTTACCAAGAAAACATTTCATTAAAAAAAACAATAGCAAGCGGAAGACTTTCTAGACTTTATACATGATGTCTCAAAACCATCTAATACTTTAGAGTACAAAATTCGGGACCAATCCCATACACAACTTAAACAATACTAAAAAGACATAAAAGAACATATGGTGTATTGTCCTCGAATATATGAGGACTCA
>NW_026026616.1:0-387 GCF_019186545.1 Solanum stenotomum
TCACCTTGTTTCTAAGTGATTTTTAATGGTTTTTTTGTGTCAAATCTTAATGGTTAAACCGATTACCGAATCGATAAGGATCAATAACCGATAAACCAATAATCGATAAGTCAATATCTTAATGGTTCTATAATGGTTTAGCATCTCTACAAACCGATAACCAATAAGCCAAACTGATAAACTTCAAAACCGATCCGAATCGACCAATACGTAGCCCTAGGATCATATATACCCCTAGATGAAATTTTTTAAAATTAAAAGTTAATAATATAAATTTAAAACTATTTTTTTTCACTTGTTGAATGAAGGGTATATATTGTATGTTTTGTATATATTTAAGAGCTCTTCTTGAAATTTGATTTTAATTAAAACTATACACACGATGAA
>NW_026026617.1:0-430 GCF_019186545.1 Solanum stenotomum
AGTCACATCCGTGGTTGAAGAAAATGAAAGAAAAGAAGGTAAAACGATCGGATGTCAAAAATAGGGAAAAGAGAGGTTGAAAGCCTAGTGTAATGTCAATGATGTCAGAAAGTCACTAAGAAGTACTCAAATGTACCACACCAGACCCTGAGCCTACGTTACAAGCCAAAAAACTCCTATAGTGATCCTAGAGTCTAGTTTGGAGAGTCTAAGCAGTGAAAATAAGGGCAAGCCTATGGTACTGAGAACTAACCTTAATGCATATTCCTTAACACTCTTATTGCCTTGTCTAAGGTTAATGAACTCAAGCACTAAAGTTTTTTTCAACTCTAACGGGAAGAACCTATCTAGAAAAGAACTCTTAAAACTTTCCCACTCTATAGGAGCGATTTCTACCAGTCAAGCCTCTTTCCACTGTTTAAAACAAATT
>NW_026026618.1:0-291 GCF_019186545.1 Solanum stenotomum
CTCCCTCAAACTCAGTAGGCTTTCTCCTGGTAAATGTTTCCAGCAACATAATCCCGTAACTATAGACTTCGCATTTTACTGACACCAGGTCCATCCAGTCCATACTCTAAAGTCAAACTATAAATTTAAAGATATAATATACTTTCTTGATTGAAAAAAAAGAGAGGAAAAATCAATGTTCAAATTAGCAAAAATAAAGAGCCGTACCTGGTGCAATATAACCAAATGTTGCTAAGGTTTTAGTATATAAATCACTCTCATCGTCACCAAGCAGTTTTGAAATACCAAAGT
>NW_026026619.1:0-2474 GCF_019186545.1 Solanum stenotomum
AAGATTCGTGCATATATCAGTGTGTTCTGTTTTTTTTTCTGTGTGTGTATGCCTTTTTTTTGCTGTACGTATGTGTCATATATATATAAGATAGATTTTTTTGCAAATTTGTAGTAGTAGTTTAGTGGGTATAGGAGTGGGTAGTGGGTTGTTTAGTTGAGGAGAACGTGGGGGAGTGGGAGTGTGTGGGGGGTAGGTTAGTTAGATTATTTAGGTTGTTTTTTATTTTTTTAGTTTTAGTTTTATTCAACTTTTAAAAGAATAAATATTAACTATAAATAGTAAATTATAATAACATACCAACTAATTATTTAAAATTAATAAAATCTAAGAAAAAGTCAAACATCTATAAACAAAAAATAATTAAATAATACTAGCTTATTTATAAAAACATAATTTTAAAATAATATAGATTTTTGTAATCTTTCATTTCTTTTTAAACAATTGAAAAATAAAACTTACCTTAAAAAGTGATTCTATATTTGTTGTTTTCAAATCTTTTAAAATAAACTTAATAAAATAAGAGAAAAGTCAAAATATTTAATTTATATTTATAAAAATATTTCAGCTCTAAAAATGATGTAAAATTTTAAGTTTGGTCAAAAATACGTGTCTACAGTTTGCCCCTCGTTGACTGAAAACACAAAGAGTTTTCAGACAAAGAAGTAGACAACGTGACAAGTTTTGACCGGACTCTTACTCGGAAAGAAAAATATGCGACCGAGTCCTAGTTTTAGACATCCTACATATCCCGGGTTATATGGGAATCAGGTCACGTGTAGTTCAAGGAGATGAAATGATGAGTTAGAAGTCAAGTGAGGTCCCCTCGAGGCTCCAGTTCACGACTCCTATTGTTACATGAATATAAAAGACGGAAAATTTAAAGGAAATACATGTACAACGACCCTATCTACGTAGCTTCTCTTGAACCTTGACTTGAGTCTTCGTGCTTCATGAGTTATGAGATATTGATTTTCATCTCAAATGAGTTCAAAGGTAAACGTCTTTCTCCAGGTAGGTTCCTTTTACTCGTACTTGGTTATTGACTGTGTTTTTTTTTTTTAATGAGCTCCTGCTTCTTCAATCGAAATTGAGCTTGAAAATTACACTATTTTCCATCCAAGATCCTGAGCTGGAAATGTGGATTGACCCCATTCTATCACTAGATTCCTGAAATTAAAACAAACAAAAATAATAACACAAAATTTTACCCCAGTTTAATATAAGAAAATTTTGTGAGAGAAATAAAAGATGGTGCTTAGCTTTGAATCGAGATTTTGAACGATTCGAGCTTTGTCGCGATGTACTCTTTAGAGGGCTTATGCGTGTTTACACCAACTCCATTCTTCATGATGAACCGGTTAAATAAAATTATGTTAGTCTAGTCCTATTATCCAGGAGGGTCCTTGTTATACTACGTCCCATTATTCAGGATGGTCTTTGCTATACTACGTCCCATTGTTCAAGAGGGTCCTTGCTATACTACGTCCCATTATTAAGGAGGGTCCTTGCTATACTACTTCTCATTGTTCAGGAGGGTCCTTGCTACACTACGTCCCATTATTAGGAGGGTCCTTGCTATACTACGTTCCATTGTTCATAAGGGTCCTTCCTATATACTACGTCCCGTTATTCATGAGGGTCCTTACTATAATACGTCCCATTATTCATGAGGGTCCTTGCTATACTATGTCCCATTGTTCAGGAGGGTCTTCGCTATACTACATCCCATTATTCAGGAGAGCCCTTACTATACTACGTCCCATTGTTCAAGATGGTCTTTGCTACACTACGTCCCATTGTTCAGGAGGGTCATTGCTACACTAAATCCCATTATTCAGGAGGGTCCTTGCTACACTACGTCCCATTGTTCAGGAGGGTCCTTGCTACATTATGTTTCATAGACTAATAAGACAAACAAACACTTACCCAATATGGACTATAATTCTTGTGTAATGTTGCCATTTAGCTCTTCGTAGACTAAATTGAACATCTAGGTTTTTGGATCTTTGATCTCGAAATAACTTGTGCCCCTACTTCAACAAAGAAAATTTGTGAGTTTAAAAATGTGGTGGTTGGTTTGTAGTTCTGCCTTTTGACGAGGATTGTTCAAGTACTTATCGTGTTTTACTTTTTTCCAAACGCCCTGTAACGACCCGGAAAATGATAGAGTGAAACTAGAGCCTCACATGTGAGTTTGGAGTCGAGAACTTAATGAAATGGTTATAATTGAATTTGATCCAAAAAGTTCTTAAAATGTGCTTCGGAAGTTACCGGAAACTTGTTTAGCTATATATAAAAAGATCCGTTTCGTTTTTCAAAAATCCGACTTCATATTCTTGTTTAGGGGGTCAAATTGAGTGGGAAATGGGTCTAACCCAAATTTTAGAGCAACCGTATCAAAATCCGAAATTTCCAAGTGAAGCCTTTTTCGAGGGTCTACTTTGGAGGGTCATATCTCCTAGCACACAAAT
>NW_026026619.1:4867-31105 GCF_019186545.1 Solanum stenotomum
CTTCCTTGAAAATGTCCTTTTTGGCATGTTTTTGCATGGTCTCCATACTTAGTACTTAATTGTGCTAACCCCTTTCTTTCCCTTTTTGGACTAAAGTGTAGGGATTTGGAGATGATGACATGTCATGGCTTTGATAGGTTTCTAAGTGTTGAAGATGAAGACTTGGTGAGTCCTCATAGATTCGAGGACAATACCCAATATGTTCTTTTATGTCTTTTTAGTATTGTTTAAGTTGTGTACGGGATTAGTCCCGAATTTTGTACTCTAAAGTATTAGATGGTTTGAGACATTATGTATAAAGTCTAGAAAGTCTTCCGCTTGCTATTTTTTTTTTTTTTTGAAATGTTTTCTTGGTAAAGAAAGTTTTTAATTCCGTATGGTTTTAGTGTCTATGCGATGAATGAATGCTAAGAGGCTTGTATTAGACCTCTTCGAGGTCGAGTACGCCGGTTACGACTAGGGGGTGCTCCCGGGTCGTGACACGCCCAGTGCTCGTTATGGATTGATTGTATTTTCACCCAAATTTGCTCATTTTGAGGGACTTAAATCCAATATCTGCCTTTATGTCATGACACTCATTGTTTACCCTTCATCAAATCATGGACTTCTTCTGAATCCAAAACTTGCCGACAAATGATAACTCATTGGCATGATGCTTTGCCTTGTACAAATTTAGAGTTGGTAACAAGTCTTGAAATCCTTTCTTACTTTCTTGACATAAACTCGACTCAAGGACATATGAAACAAAGCGATGAAAAGTGGAAGAAAAATATATACTACACGAGAATAGCAGAAAATGATTCGATGAAGACTCTCTTTTAGAAAGAGAAAGAAAGAAAAACTTATCTGAGTGTGGTAGCCGACTCTACTGATCATGACATGCAATTTGAATTGATGACCCGATTTGTCCATCCAATCTATTCATCAACCATATCATCTAATCTTGATGTGGAGTTTCAACTATTTGACGAAGTCATAACTAATTTCAAACTCTTATTCACCTTATGATGTCCATGAGGGTTTTTGCCAGTAAAACTCTTTCACTTTGAATCCTTCAACTCACATTCGCCTCATGGTGCCCGTTAGGGTTTTCACCAATAAAACTCTCTCATTTTTATTTATCTCAACTCACATTCGCCTTATGATGCCCAATTAGGATTTTCACCAATAAAACTCTCATTTTTTTATTTTCACAACTCATTTTCTCCTTATGATACCGAGTTAGATTTTTCACCAATAAGACTCTCTCATTTTTGTTTCTCTCAACTCACATTCGCCTTATGATGCCCAGTTAGTGTTTTCACCAATAAGACTCTCTCATGGTTTCATCATTTGTATCCTTAACATACTTACTCTTGACATTTCAAAGGTTGATCCAAAGGTCTTTCTTTGATTGAAACAAAAATTTTATACAAGGTTAGAAAGAAATAACAAGATGAAGGCTCAAATACGACTTTAAATGATGGGATTGACTTTAGCTTTGGGATAGAAAAAAAATTAAAAAAATGACTTTTGACCCAGTTTTTTACAAATATGGAATTTTGGATTTTTTATTTGGTTAGACCGAACCCCATGACAGTGTTGCCTACGTATCTTATCGAAACAAGAATAGGGTCAAACGTAGTTCATGTTGATTGATTTTCATCTTTTTTTTTCTTTTTTTTTTAATATGAAAGAGCCAAGGAAGCAGAAGAACCAAAGAAGTAAATTAAATCTCAACAATGGTGACAACATATGAATTAATACTTAGACACAGAACCAAGAATTTCCATTACATCAACCTTTGAAATGTCAAGTTCAAACATAAGTGTTTCTAATACCAAAAAATCACATCATATATAATATCTCTGCAAAGCATCAGCATTGATGACCATTTTTGTCATTTTGCCTTCTATATCTGCTAAGTAAAGAGCACCATTGGATAATAATTTCTTTACAATGAATGGTCCTTTTCAATTTGGAGAAAATTTGCCTTTGACTTCAGCCTGGTGTGGCAGAATACGTCCCAACACTAATTGACCCTCTTCGAAACGTCTGGGACGCACCATTTGGTTGTATGCTCGTGCCATTTTTTTCTGGTACAATTATCCATGGCATACTGACGTCATTCGCTTCTCATCAATCAAACTTAATTGCTCCAAGGGTGTTCTAATCCACTCATCATCATCAATTTCAGCCTCTACAACAATCCGCAAAGATGAAATCTCAACCTCTGCAGGTATAACTGCCTCAATCCCATATACCAACGAATAGGGGGTGGCACCCACTGACGTACGAACTGTAGTGCGATATCCCACAAAACAAAAGGTAACTTTTCATACCATTGTCGAGAACTTTGCACATTTTACGAAGTATTTTTTTATATTTTTGTTGGCAACTTCTACAGCCCCATTTGCTTTTGGGTGATAAGGAATCGAATTTCGATGTTCAATCTTAAATTGACGGCATACCTCTTGCATTAAACGATTGTTGAGATTTGCAGCATTATCGGTAACAATTGCCTTTGGAATACCAAATCGACAGATGATGTTGAAATGAATGAAATCCACCACGACCTTCTTGGTCACTGACTTGAAAGTTACTGCTTCCACCCATTTTGTAAAGTAATTAATGGCCACCAGGATGAACCTATGACCATTCGATACTTTTGGTTCTATTTGTCCAATCACATCCATTCCCCATGCCACGAAAGGCCATGGAGCAGACATCGCACGTAATTCGGAGGGATGAGAATGTATCAAATCACCGTGTATTTGACATTCATGATATTTACGAACAAACCGTATAGAATCCCGCTTCATGGTGAGCCAATAATAACCTACTCGAAGTATCTTCTTTGCGAGAACATATCCATTCATGTGAGGTTCACAAACTCCTGAGTTTACTTCAATCATGATTGTTGAAGCCTCTTTAGCATTTACACATCTTAGAAGACCCAAATCAGGTGTTTTCTTCTACAATATGCCTCCGCTTAAGAAAAAACCGCTAGCTAGTCGCCGAATAGTCCTTTTTGGATTGCTAGTGGCATTAGTAGGACATTCTCCGAACTGAAGATATGTTTTAATATCATGAAACCAAGGTTTACCGTCAAATTCTTCCTCCACCATGTTGCAATAAGCATGCTGATCACGAATCTGTATGTACAAAGGGTCTATATGAGCTTCATCAGGATGTTGGAGCATTGAAGATAAAGTTGTCAATGCATCAACAATCTCATTATGAAATCTAGGAATGTGTCTAAACTTTATTGACACAAACCATCGATAAACATCTTGTAAACAATGTTGATATGGTATGACCTTTGGGTCACGAGTCTCTCATTCTCCTTGAATTTGATCGACTAGTATGTCTGAGTCTCCTAGCACTAGCAACTATTGGATGTCCATGTCAGCAGCTAACCTCATACCCAGGATGCAAGCCTCATACTCTGACATATTATTGGTACAATGGAATCTAAGTTGGGCTGTTATAAGGAAATATTCCCCTGATTCAGACATAAGAACTACTCCTATCCCAACTCCCTTCTTGTTAGAGCCACCGTCAAAAAATAACTTCCATCTTTGTTCCTTATCATGAACAACTTCATCGATACATGACACCTCTTCGTCTGGAAAGTAGGTCTTAAGTGGTTCATATTCATTATCAATAGGGTTCTCTGCCAAATGATCTGTCAATGCTTGAGCCTTCATTGCGGTCCGCGTCACATAGATAATATCAAACTATGTGTGTAATATTTGCCATTTCACAAGCCTGCCCGTAGGCATGGGCTTTTGAAAAATGTATTTTAATGGATCCATACGAGAAATGAGATAAGTAGTATAAGATGAAAGATAGTGCTTCAACTTCTGTGCTACCCAAGTTAGGGCACAACACGTTCTTTCGAGAAGGGTGTACTTCGATTCATAAACGGTAAATTTCTTGTTGAGGTAATAAATGACCTGCTCTTTCTTGCCAGTGTCATCATGCTGAACCAATACACAGCCAAAAGAATTATTCAGTACTGACATATATAATATCAATGGTCTGCCCGGCTCGGGAAGAACCAACACAGGAGATTCGATAAGTAATTCTTAATTCTTTCAAAAGCCTCTCGACATTCTTCGGTCCATTCGACTGTGGCATTCTTTTTTAACAACATAAAAATGGGCTCGCAAGTTGTTGTGAGTTGAGCAATGAATTTATTGATGTAGTTTAGCCTTTCTAGAAGGCTCATAACCTCAGTTTTGTTCTTTGGAAGTGGCAGTTCCTGAATGGCTTTTATTTTTTAAGGATCTAACTCGGTACCTCATCGATTGACTATAAACCCCAAAAGCTTTCCTGACAATACTCCAAATATACATTTTACAGGATTAAGCTTGAGATTATACCTGCGAAGCCTTTCGAAGAATCTTCTTAAGTCTTGCATATGATTTGACTGTTTTTTTATTTAATGATCATATCATTCACATAAACTTCGATTTCTTTATGCATCATATCATGAAACATGGTTGTCATTGCCCTCATATAAGTTGTTCTCGTATTTTTTAACCCAAATGGCATGAATATGTACCCCATGATGTGATAAAAGACGTTTTTTTCTGCATCTTCATCATCCTTAATAACCTGATGATAACCCGCATAGCAATCCACAAAATATGTAATCTCATGTTTAGCACAACTTTCCAAGAAAATATGGATGTTGGGCAAAGGAAAGTCATCTTTTGGACTTTCTTTGTTCAAATCATGATAATCAACACACATTCGAACTTTGCCGTCTATCTTAGGGACAAGTACGATATTGGCCAACCAAGAAGGATATTGAGCGACTTGAATGACTCTGGCCTCAAGTTATTTTGTGATTTCCTCTTTAATTATTACACTCATGTCAGTTTTAAGCTTTCTCAACTTTTGCTTTACTGGAGGGAACTTATGATCAATCGGCAACTTGTGAACCACCATGTCAGTGCTTAATCCAGGCATGTCATCATAAGATGTGCAAAAATATCCTTGTAATCAAACAAAGCCTAGATTATATCCTCCTTTTAATGTCGAGCATGTACGCTTATCTTAGTCTCCTTAATATTTTCAGGATCCCCTAAATTTATCGTCTCAGTTTCACTCATGTTTGGATTTGATTTATTCTCAAAATGTTTGAAATCCCTGCTTACTTCTTCAAATACTTCGTCTTCATCATATTCGTTTTCTTGACTTATTATTTCAGGATTAGGTCGAAGATTAGATTGGATTTTAAGATCCGACAAAAAATTTACATGCATATCATATCACTAGAATCGGCATAGAAAGGACTGTATTGAAGAAAACAAAATAAATATATTAGACTGAAATAAAAACACAATTACATCCTATTGAAAAGGAAAATAAAGAGTTTGAAATAAAACGACGAGACAAAATCCGAATTACAACCCTTGAATAAATCGAATGACAAAAAGAAAAACAACACAGACTACCAAGACTCATTCTTAATGGGGAGAGGAGTGGCCTCCCAATTGTTCAGTTGGACATCAGGACCAATGAATTGCACATCTCCATCGCTAGTGCCTTCTCCGAGTTCAACCATATTAGCCTCGATAAATAAATCTTGAAAATAGTTGATTAGTTCTTCGTTAACATCCAGAACTGGCTCTGGAAATGGTGACTCAAAAGATTCTGTCGTGCGGGCTTTGATGAAAGATTTGTATATGGGTGGTATAGGCTTGGTAAGTGATCATACATCTCTCTTCTGCTTCTTGGCCTTCATTTTGTCCTCGACTCTAGGCTTGTATCCTAAGCCAAAAGTACTGAGGCTCTTTCGTGGACTCACTAGATAAGCTCTCCCTTGCAAGAAGATCCCCAAGCCTTTACCTGCTGGTTCAAACCCATGCTTCAGCATTTCATTTACCATCATCACGGATGCCATGGGCAGTTGTGGTTTTGAAATGAGATTCCTCTCGAGGATATACTCAACAACCACTACCTCAAAAGCTTGATAAACCAGTGCTTCATTCTCATTATTTGCCTTGATAAAAGGGAGGGAAGAGTCCTTGTAGACTGACAGATCCCCCTTACCATGAACAATCACTTCTTGTCGATCGTATTCAGACTTAACCATTTGTTGCAATGTAGAGGGGACTTCCCCAGCCCTATGCACCCATGGTCTCCCCAACAATAGATTGTAGGATGCATTAATATTCAGCACTTGAAATTTCACGGTGAAATCAACAGGCCCTATTTTTAGTATGAGCTTTATCTCCCTAATGACATCTGTTTTGGACTCATCAAAAGCTCTAACACATACGTTGTTAGGTCGTACCCTTTCAACATTAATATTCAATTTTTGTAGAGTTGACAAGGGACAAATATTTGCCCTAGACCCTCCGTCAATTAGAACTCGAGTGACATATGAAAGCTCACACTTTAAAGTGATATGAAGGCCTTAGTTATGTCCCGTACCTTCCACTGGTAGTTCATTATCTGAAAAGGTGATGTAGTTTACCTCAAAGATACTCCCAGCAATCTTCTCTAACTGACTCACTGTAACTTCATTTGGAACATGTGCTTCGTTCAGAATCTACATTACAGCTTTACGATATTCATCTGAATGTATTAACAATGACAACAAAGAGATTTGGGCTGGAGTTTTCCTTAACTGTTCCACAATGGAGTAGTCTGACAATATCATCTTTCTTAAGAACTCATCTGCCTCCCCTTCAGTGACTGGACTCTTAACTTGCATTTGGTCATTTTTAGTTTTCCTTAATTCAGTCAGGACATAGCATCTTCCCGAACGGGTAATTTCTCCTACTTCATCTACGTCTTCATTGATTTTTTTTCCTTTGTATGTCAAGATGGTGGGCTCATAATTCCAAGGGACAACCTTGGGATTAGTCTTGGAAGTTGGGACACTGGCTTAATGATCACAGGTGGAATATGGGCTCCTTGCACGGCCAAGATAGGTTTGTTTTACCCTCTTGGAACAACCAAACTTGTCTCTCTCTGACTTGCCCGAACATCTTCAAGCGCTCATTTCACAGTTAGGATGGGCGTGTTTGATGGGTTCAAGTTATCCAACTTCCTTTCCGCCCCTGAAGGCATCATTTTTGTCAAGTCAACAACATTCGCCAAATTTTCTATGCCAGTTCCCACCTTAATGATGGGCTTGTATAGGACTGCAACTTTTTCCCAACCATTCATCATTTCTAACATGTTTGTTTCAGTATACCTGGGCAATGGATTTTGATTGATATTTGGTCCATTTGGACTTTTATATATAATTCGATGAGTATCGATCAAATCTTGAATTGCCTTTTTCAAGTACCAATACCTCTCTATGTTGTGCCCTGGGGCATCAAAACAATAAGGGCAGTGTTGAGAATAATTTAGAATTCTTGGGGGAGAATTGACATCTTTCTTTTAATAGGACTCAAAACTTCAACGTCCATAATTTTTTAAACAAACTAGCATATGATTCTCCAATAGGGGTGAATTCATCCTTAGCTCAATTTCCCTTCTTGTATTCTTTTCTGGGACGAAAAGGAAGTCTAACAGTATTTTGGTGAATTTGTGGGGGTGGTGGATGATTTTAAGGAATTGGGGCACGCCATTGCGTATAAGAATGGGGGACAATTGGTTGTGCACTGAAAACGGGATATGGAGAGTATGGGATGGGATATTGTGGAGTTTGGGGAGGAAAATAGTGTTGCGGGGGATTATCTTGGACATAGATCTGAGGCGTTGATACAACCGTATCTACATCCTCCCTTCTCTTCTTCCCTCCAATATTTCGAGAACCATTTTGAAGCACTTGTGTTGTGGCTTTTAAGGCAGCTTGGCTTACAATCTTTCCAGACTTGATGCCATTTTCCACCATTTCCCCAACCTTAATAACTTCAGCGAATGTCTTCCCGACGGCAAAAAGCAAGTAGTGAAAGTAATCAGGTTCTTGCGCTTGGAGAAAAACGTCAATCATCTCTGACTTCTTCATTAGTGGTTTAACCCTAGTAGCTTGCTCCCTCAATCTAACGGCATATTCGCGAAAATTTTCCATGGTCTTTTTCCTCGTGTTGGATAATGAGGAGCGGTCTGGCACAATATCAATATTGTATTGGAATTGTTGCACAAAATATCGAGTCAAATCATCCCATGTATGCCAGTTGGCAATATCCCGATCTATGAACCATTCGGATGCAATTCCCACTAGGCTTTCCCCAAAATAGGCCATAAGCAACTCTTCTTTGCCCTCTGCACCCCTCAGTTGATTGCAATATCTCTTCAAATGAGCTATGGGGTCTCCGTGACCATGTATTTCTCAAACTTTGGAGTTTTAAAACCAACAGGCAAATGGACGTGGGGAAACATGCACAAATCACTAAATGAGATGCCTTTATGGCTTCCTAGTCCCTATATATCTCTTATGCTCTGTTCCAAACTCTTCATTTTCTTAGCCATCTCTTCATGTTCCTCATTCTTAACCATTTTTTCAACTTCGATAGGGGAACTATATTGATGAATGTGTGGATACGAGCTTGGAATTTTAATTGCCTCTTCAAGGGTGTAACCATGATCATGATGAACTTTGGACGGAGGATCATTATTGGGCATCATTGTTGGTTGTGGAATGATATTAGTCGGCGCAGTTGGCATAAAGAGTGGATTAGTCATCATAAGGGTACTCAAAGGGTGTACCGAAGAAGTTCCAGTGACGTTGGATGTGTTAGCATAGGGGCCGAATCCAGGTGGATAAATGGGATCATTTGTCGACACTTGGATAGAGGGCGGCATGTTTGTATTTAGATAGTCGCGAATTGAAGAAGACGGAGTTTGTCCACTCGTCTAAGCTTCGTACATATATGTCATTTGTTGTCTTAATGCCCTTACATCTTCTATTGACACTGTTTCCTGTGAAGTCATCTAGTTTCGGACCTCATCATTGTCAGACTTGTTCCCGTCTTTGTGGGTCATTTTCTTCTTCCCTTTCGACCTTGTATTGTAGGGATGTAATGCCAGCTTAACCACAAAACAATCACCATTAAGCTAATATTTCTTTCTATCTCTCTCTCTCTCTCTGAATGAAGTAGCAAACATATTAGTGTTAAGGAATCGTGCATATTGCATCCACATATATACTTCTAATATGGAAGACCTTATGTTTCATCCCAGCTTATCTAGGCGTTTTCTCCTCATTAGTTATTCTTGTTAAAAAGGTTTGATCGAACCCATCAGGTTGCCTACGTATCATGTTAGTGCATGAATCAGATATTTGCGTAGTTCGAAAATATACATTAACCCTTTCTTTTTTTCATTTTTTAAATTATATATTTTTTATAGTTGTTATAGATACATACATATAGATATTACTATTTATATATATTTATTCATTTGTACTAATGAAAAAATGAAACCAGACATAAACATAACCTAACATATCATTTCAATGTTTGGAACATAAGTAGGAAAATGATGAGAAAATCGCTAAACAAAAGTCAATATCTTAAACAGACACGACCTAAACAAAGCGTAGAAATGTAGAATGAAATAAAGCAGGACTTAAACTAAAGAAAATGACACTAATGAAACAAATGTTTATATCAACCCTCATATCCCAAAGACATAAATGTCATGTTTGCATCTCCATCTACTCTCTCAGGGAGATGGTGGTCTTACATGACCTCCTACACTCTGATATATATCTTGCACCGAAGTCATAAGGTACTCAGCAAATTCAGGTACTTTAGCCAGAAATTGTTCATGGTTCATCTCTTGATAGTCTAAACCCATTTGGGCAGTGCGATCAGCCAAACGATGGACTTTTGATCTAAATGAATTGCAAGCCTGATTCCATCCTCGTATTTGTTGATCACGGGAGGCCACCATTTCTCTAGCACGTCTTTATTGAGTTAAGACTGACTCTATTTCCTCTTGAAATCTTCCCCTTTCACGGATCCACTGAGCTCTCTCTTGATCAAAATTTCTCTGACTTTTCTGATCACATGTCCTCAATTGTTGTTATCGAGATACCACAAGTTCCGCAACTTGTGCTCCCCTAATTTTGTTGCCAGATCAGCTTGTCCTCGGAGCAAGGTTTCTCTCTGAGTTGTCTTGGCTCTTTCCTCTTCGAACTCTGCTTGTTGTTGGGTTAGAGCGGCTCTAGCGAACTCTAAATTTACTCTTAACTCCTGATTTTTAGCAAGGTAATCACGCATAGCCGACTCGATTTTTATTTTCATCTCAGCCTCATAGTCTATTGGTTCTTTTACAGATCTCTCCGGCATAACTTGTAATGCTCAAGCCAATTGGAGTATTCCGGGTGAGTTTCTCCTATGTGTCGTTCTTTAACCATCGTTCCAATTCCCATGACTAAACAACCATCCCAAATTTTTTAGGCCAATGCTTCGGGAAGTGGAACCTCTGGTCCAACTTCGGACACAAAACCTTTCATATCCTCTATGATAGGTACAACTTGACGCCAGCCTAACTGACGTAAAACCCGCAGCGGTACGTATGGTTGCACACCCCTAATACCCATCAACAATAAAAAAAGGCGAACAGACGACATGTGTATGACTTCTACCCAAGGGAACCAGGGATAATTCCAAGTGATCTTATCTTCCGTTAGTGAGCGAAAATGTTCAACCCATGCATTGACCCCTTCTGCACACCTGTATTTCTCCACCCTTTTGGCATGACTTGTAATGTAATTGCTTTGATCCTGAATGAACCTCGCCACTGTAGGAGGTCGGTAAAGATGTTCCACTATCCATAGTTGAAGCAATATGTTGCATCCCTCGAAGAAACGTTTCCCTTTCTGGCAAACAGTCAGAGCTTGGTAGATATCAGCCAAAATCATGGAGACGATGGTATAATTCTTTTTCTCAATTAATACATTCACTACCCCGATCAAAAGGATGTTAATCTTTTCGCCTCTCCTTGGAAAAACCATTATTCCTAAAAAAGCTACCATAAAAGCAAAACGTCTATGCTCTTTCCATGTTTCAAAACTTCCCTTGTTGTTGAGTGTCCTTCCAAATTTCTTGAATCCGTCCTCCCTTCCATACCTATCATACAAAAACTGTAATGAGATTCAACCTTTGTCTAATGATTTTTCCTTAACTTTGCAAATGTTCAAGTGTTGAAAAACTTTATTGATGGATATGCCCGTTGGGGCTATAAGCCTCTCATGATGTAACCTCACTCCAAACCCGGTAAAGCCAGCTATTTCCTCCAAGGTTGGGGTCATTTCAAAACGCGAGAAACGAAAAACGTTGTTGGTGGAATTCCAAAAGGACAACAGTGCTTCAATCACATCTCTCTTAGGTTCCACTTGCATGATTCTAGTCAAGAAACCTAAATTTTTGAATATTATGTCTTGTTCTATCAACCCCATGTCATTTCCCCATGCCCACAACTGCAAGGGAGTACAACCTACAACCTGAATTGGTACATTCGAATCTCTTTTCCTTTTCTGACACTTTCCACGACTAGGTTGAACCATGTTGCGCCTCTGGAAAAAGATGCAGGGTCAAGAAATGGTCGTATTTACGATACTTAATTTATGGACCTCTTATATTTGGGAAAGGGAAAAAAGATGTGTTAAACTTATATAAAATGACGCAAAGTATTTTTCAAATAAAGACTTTAAGAAAAGGAAAAATAAGCAACTTGTATCTATAAAGTGAATACATTTTGAATGTTTGTCATTTGAAAAATCAGACTTAGAACAATGTGGCCAATAAGTATCTAATTTATTTGAAAATTTCTTTTGATAAAGAACTTATATTTCCTTAAGCAAGTGTTTATTCTATGAGTCTGATTGAAAACATTTTCTAGTAAATGCACCTTTAAAATGAAGGTTTAAATAATAATTTCAACTAAATCTATTATTATGAGTGACTATCATGAATTTTAATTACTATTACTTGTATATATATCAATGAAACGATGAAGATGACACACTCTTAACAGGACTAATTAAAACTCCGAGCCAATATAGCAGGTGATATATATATAGCTTATCAAAAAAAAATTGTGTAAAAATAAGAAGAAATAAAAATTTTGAATTTGACTTTGCCAAAATCTTTTGGACATTCTAACCCATTATTAGGGATATATTGGTAGACACGCCTATATATTGTAGAGTACTTTTAGTTTGAAAAATAAATAGTTATATATATATATATATATATATATATATATATATGGATATTAAAAAAATAATCATAATATATATGGATATTAAAGAATTTATTTTAGAGGGAACCTAAAGCTGGTCAACAATCGAAGTCTTTCACATAATTTTTTACAAATAACACATAAAATGCACATGTTGGTCAAGAAGAAGGTCTCCTGTCCTAGACGGACCCAACTCCTGTGTCGAGTCCCACTAAGTTAAATGCAAATTATACAAATAAGCGGAGCCTACTAGGGATCGCAGGTCTATGTTTCAGTTTTCTAGGTTCAATCCTGAATGAGATAGGTATCTAGACTGGCTTACTCGAGGGGCAACTTATCGGTAGCAACGCTATTGCGACTTCATTGCTGGTCCAACCCAGCCTAACATGTGTGACTAAAATTCTTCACTGAGTGTCTAGACACTCTAGCTTTATCTCAAAAGAAGATGGGATGCATAACTGCATTCCCTGCTACCTTATTTTTAGAGACTCAGATGGTGCGCGAGAAGACAATTATTTACAATTCAACAATATCAAAGCGATAAATGAGCAGAAAGTAGCACATTAGGTCATCAAAACAACATATCCAATGAAATAATATAATAAAATCAAGTAAAGTCAATACAATAAAGCTCAAATTCTGGTTATTCCCCAGCGAAGTCGTCAGAGATGTCACACCCCTATTTGCGTATGGCGGAGGATAGGGTTTTTCCATTTTAAGTGACGTTATTGATTAAGGGATTATTTTTAATTTTCAGAGTCACCACTTAGAATTGAGTTATGGTGTTCCAAATCACTTTTTTGTTTAATTCCTAATCAAAAGAAAATGACTCTTTATTCGGTCTGCGAACCAGAAATTCGAATAAGGAATTTTGTTGATCGAGGAGAAGGTGTTAGGCATCCCTCGAGACCCGTGGTTCTAGCACAGTCGCTTTATTGACTTATACTTATCTTGTATGTTTTTGGATAATTTGTGTCTATATGCCATGGTTTGCTTTTTTTTTTTAATTATTGAATTTTTATTAATCTTAAACCGGATGCATAACTGCATTCTCGATCTTGACATTTGGAGACATAATTGTTTTCCTCTCTCGAGTTCATCACACCTCATAATCTCAATTTACACTTCTTGGTTTGAATTAACAAAATTGATTATTAAAATAATTTGGTCAAGGTGCGTAACTGCATCCTTAAGTTTCTTAAGTATCTCAAAAAGATGTGGAACCACATTTTTAATTGAAACTCATTTCTTATTTATTACTCTTTTGTTAAAAAAAATAAAAAATAAAAATGAAAAATATAATTTATCTTATCTAATGTTAGAGGCATTCTCATTTATTACTTTTTTGCCCAATTCACATCTTATCCTAATCCTTTATGGTTATTGACTAAGCCTTAAATCAAGGCTAACCCTCAGATCGTTAATAAACATACTAGCGTAACCACTTGCTACCATTTTTACATAAAATTGAAACCCATAAGTAAGCAACTTAGTATATAAAGCAATATTACGTAAAGAAAGGTTAGAATATATATATATATTTCAAAATATATGAAAAGAAAAACAACTAAAGTGATGCATCTCAACATGATAAGAATTTCTTTTTTAAGTTACCTTAGTTAACTTTGGTTTATTTTTATCTTTAAAGAAAAAAATAAATAAAAAGGACAAACTAATCTAAGTTGATAATGTGCAAGAAAAATATGTGCTTAGTCCATTTATTTAAAATACCATGTTGAAAACTCATTTTTGATCTCATTCTCATTTCAAAACATCTAGGACAATATTCCATATCACCACTAAATGGAGAAGACAACATTTAGTAGTAACTAAACTTCAACATCATAAATAAACACCTAAATATAATGTAGCTCACTGAAATTGATAAGTCAATTCATTACACTTTTTAAGAGTTAATTCTAAATAAAAATACGGCAAAAGTGAAAATAGAAATTGAAAATGGACCTTTAGTGAGCCACAAATTTTAAACACAAAACTTCACCGAATTCAAAATTCACAAAATGAATACAAGAAAATTTTGATTTGTTCAACAACCACAGACCAATGTTGAAGTTCGACTAAAAATCTCACCCCTCGTGTCGTGAATTTTGGTTGTTGTTGGCTATGAGTGTTGTGTGTAGTATAATTTTCTTCTTTCAACAAGTCTTGGATAAATCCGCGACTCAACTCAGTCTTTAACAGTATAAACGGACACTTTATATGGCCAAGTCAGATTATTTATTTATTATAAAACAAACTATAACCCCTAATAATTTAAAATGTACGACATTCAATCAGTTAGGCATAAACATTCAAGTATTAGAGTAAAATACGAAAGCTAACTCTAAAGATCGAACAAATCATAATAATATGCTTATTAATTATGCTTCAAGGCTTTCACGTTAATTTATTAATTTGCCAAATATGCAAATGTTAACTAGTGTTTTATCATATGATGACAAGAATTCAAAGATATATTCTAAATATAAATTTGTTACAGTAACTAAACCCATATTATGACAAGTTTATTTTTTTTTTAAGAAAATCATGCATCTATATAAAATCCCATGAACAAACCACTTGTAATTTATAACATAAAATTATGCCTACTTCACTTCAATAAGGATAAAGGAAAAATAATAATATTAGTCCAATAGAAAACATCAATGTCCAATCAATATAACTACAAAAGTTTAACATTAAGGCAATATCACTAAGAATTTATGTATCAATGAAATCAAACATAAAAATAATATGAAAAGAGAACTAAAAAATTGGACTTTTGATCAAGATCTCTTGAGTCATGTCTTGGCTAAATAAGGTAGAACAAATAAAGAAAAATATTGGATCCTAGCCAAGCAAAAGCAACTATACGTTTTACTCGATCTAAATTTAAAAATATAAGCATTCAAATATATTTCAATATTATAGCATTAATAATATTAACGGGTTAAACACATATGAAATCTGAACAACTTCCATATATGAGATTCAATTCTTGCACAATCATGACATAAAATTATACAAAAATAGGATATNCAAATAAAGAAAAATATTGGATCCTAGCCAAGCAAAAGCAACTATACGTTTTACTCGATCTAAATTTAAAAATATAAGCATTCAAATATATTTCAATATTATAGCATTAATAATATTAACGGGTTAAACACATATGAAATCTGAACAACTTCCATATATGAGATTCAATTCTTGCACAATCATGACATAAAATTATACAAAAATAGGATATAAATAAATGTTACCTCTTGTGAAAATTAGTTCACGAGAAGAAAGGACCAACAATCAGGAGTCACGAACTTAAAACCGCGAAAATAGACTTCGAGATCTTCAATCACAAGGTGCAAAAGTACGATGCATATATTGTTTGCCAAGATTCGTGCATATATCAGTGTGTTCTTTTTTTTTTTGTGTGTATGCCTTTTTTTTGCTGTACGTATGTGTCATATATATATAGGATAGGTTTTTTTGCAGATTTGTAGTAGTAGTTTAGTGGAGTAATTTCCCTAGATAGTCACCCATGTTTGGGAAATTACCTAGTAATATCACTTATGTTTGTTTTAGGACTACAATATCACCCAACTTTACCTATTTTCCTCAAAATATACTTTACACAAAAACAACATTATCTCTCTACTAATGGGATGCCATGTCACATTTTTTAAAATTTATTAATAGTATCTTTTTTAATTCTTTAAATGTCTGTAGGCTCCTAATACTAAGTTGTTTAGTTGTGGAATGCCTACATTAGGAATTGAAGTGTTTGTGCCCCTGCTTGTATGTAGTGTTTGTGCCCCTGTTGCGTGTCTATTTATTTCAAACATTTAACCACCATTATAATTGAGGTTTATTTTAATACAAAGGGAATAACAATTTAGATAGATAAAGAAAATAATAGATAGTTAAAATACGAAATTTGTGTTTCAATTGCATACTTAAATTTTCACCCTTCATTAAGTTAAGTACAAAATTCAATTTTATTTTTGAAATTAATTGTTGCATATATAATCGTAAAGATAAAATCATGTTGATTCTCGCAAGAAATCAAAAACGGAGCTAACCTTCGGTTACACATAATTTAGTTATATTTATGATTTTAAAATTATTAAAAATATATATAAAATATTGATTTAGAACTCTCTACTTTAAAGAAGTAAAATTTAAAACTTACATGTATGCTTAAAACTAGACACATGTGTCTATGCTAGCAGCCCAATATCTATTATTTTAATTTATGTGATATCGATAGAATTTAGAAAGTTTATTAAATTTTAATATGATTTTAGATATTTTAAGTTGTTAGTTACTTTTTGTTTGCGCAAATTTAATGTGAAGAGGTTCATTAAGATGTCTATAATTAAAGTATTTTTCGTCATCGATCATTGATTTTATACTCAAAGTAGCTACAAGCTTAAGATATTACCGACATCCAAAATAATAAAGCTACAACTAAAGAATAAGAATTTAAAACTAAAAGATATAACTTAAAGAATTAAAAAAATATATTATTAATAAATTAAAAAAATGTGACATGGCATCCCATTAGGAGAGAGATAATGTTTTTTTGTGTCAAGTATATTTTGAGAAAAATAGGTAAAGTTGAGTGATATTGTAGTCCTAAAACAAACATAAGTGATATTACTAGGTAATTTCTCAAACATGGGTGACTATCTAGGAAAATTACTCTAGTTTAGTGGGTATAGGAGTGGGTAGTGGGCAGTTTAGTTGAGGAGAACGTGAGGGAGTGAGAGTGTGTGGGGGGTAGGTTAGTTAGATTATTTAGGTTATTTTTTATTTTTTTAGTTTTAGTTTTATTCTACTTTTAAAAGAATAAATATTAACTATAAATAGTAAATTATAATAACATACCAACTAATTATTTAAAATTAATAAAATCTAAGAAAAAGCCAAACATCTATAAACAAAAAATAATTAAATAATACTAGCTTATTTATAAAAACTTAATTTTAAAATAATATAGATTTTTGTAATCTTTCGTTTCTTTTTAAACAATTGAAAAATAAAACTTACCTTAAAAAGTGATTCTATTTTTGTTGTTTTCAAATCTTTTAAAATAAACTTAATAAAATAAGAGAAAAGTCAAAATATTTAATTTATATTTATAAAAATATTTCAGCTCTAAAAATGGTGTAAAATTTTTTAAGTTCGGTCAAAAATACGTGTCTACAATACGCATCATGAGGGACCATATTCCTTGCACCAGTTCCCTCCATCACACTAAAACCTGAGGCCTGCATGTCATTGTTGTTTCTGGGAACAAGACCCAGTGTTGTTGTTGGGATTTTGTTGCTGTGACTTTGTGAATTTGAAGTTCGGAGGAAAGCCTATTAACCTATAACAATTTCCCATGTAATGGTTAGTCAGCTTACAATGAGTACAAAACTTTCCACCATTGGGTCTGTTGATATTCTTGTCAAAATGAGGCTTGAATTTTCCCTCTGTCCCTGAGAATTTTTGCTCTATTAATGGTCGGGGAGTGTTGTTAAACCTTTGATTCGATGCTAAGAAAGCAGCCTCAGTGAGATGTGCTGCAATATATACCTCTTTTTGTTTTTCATCCTGCATAAGAAGTGAGTATGCATGTCCAACCGTGGGAAGAGGGTCGAGCATGAGAATGTTACTCTTAACTGCTGAATATGTCTCATTAAGACCTATTAAAAACTGAATTAGCCTACCATCATGATGAGATTTGATTGTTTTTACCTTTCCTCCACATGTACAGTTGCAAGAACAGTGATCAAAAGTGTTAATGGCATCCAACTCATCCCAAAGTTTCTTCACCTTTGTGTAGTACCCTGCAATGTCATTAGATCCCTGTATTGCATCACTCAGTTCTTTTTGTAGCTGGTACAACTGTCACCATTGCATTGTCCAAATCTTGCAGCTAACTCTTTCCATAGATCTCTTGCAGTTCTGGAATACAAGACTGAGTCTACTATGTCCTTAGAGAGTGAATTCAAGATCCAAGAAATAACCATATCATTGCATCTGGACCACATCTTGTGTTGAACAGAAGAAACAAGAGGTTCTACCAAGGTCCCATCAATGAACTCAAGCTTATTCTTGGTAGAGAGAGCTATTACAAGAGCTCTACTCCAACCAGCATTACCTTTTCCATCAAAGATTGAACCTACTAGTTGCACCCCTGGAGAATCAGACGGATAAAGATAGTAAGGATTTGAAGTGTCAACAGGAGTGTTATCCACAGCTGGAATAGTGGTTTGTGAAGATGTGTTGTCAGGCATGATGAAGAGAGGAAGAGCAAGAGAAGAAGAAGAAGAATCGAAAGGAAATTTCCTTAAAGCTTTGATACCATGTAAAAAAATAATAAGAGAACGATTGAGAAATTTTTCTTCCTGTCTATTGATTCTCCCCAGAATGATCTATATATATACAATTACAAAGGAATAAAAAAGAACGTTCTAATCCTGTAACAAACTCAACAACTGTCCTATACATGATTGGTTGTGATGTAACTAAATATATTTGTTTACAATGTAGAAAAGGATAAAATAGGAAATCTAAATACTACAATTCTTAGGTATTATTTGTGGAGTTGGGCTGAACTCATTCTTCAGGAAAGAATTGAAATGTGAATTGATATTGGGCTGAGTATGTTGGGCTTGAATAGGAGGCCCAAAGTTCTTCATAAATGCAAGAAGAGTTGTAGTGATTTTAGCCTTGTCCCTTGACTTCATCTTTGATAACTCTTTCTTCTTCTTTGAATCAAATGAAGTATGTAAGTCAACAATATAACAATATATGAGTATTCATACTCAAGAACCATCTATTTAATGTTGTTTAGAGTAATACTTGCAACTTGGTAGACTCAGAAGGACATTTGTTTTAATGACCAATATGTGTAAAAAGGAACTATGGGAAAAATCCCAAAGCTCTCCATTTACAATATTGGATGGGACTGACTGGTGTCAAACCATAACTTGAAGTTGACAACTACAATACTAGATGAAGCCATTGATGTTAAAGATGATCTATGTTGATAGATAAAGGTACATACCAAAGGTTGACATGATATCGAATTTGCAGTTCAGACATTGAGTCAATTTTTGCAAAGTCTAGAGAAATCATATATGGAAGCAGCTCTCAAGGTGGTGAGATCAATAAAGAGGGAACCTGCTATAGGTGTTGTGATAGTAAGGCAGCCTTACAGATAGCAACAAATCCAATATACCACGAAAGAACAAAACACATTGAAATAGAATGTCAGAAAATACATATGTGATTGATTCAAACACTATATCTATCTAAGAACACAAGATCAGCATGCAAACATTATGACAAGGGGATTGTCAAGACCACAACATAAATATTTGGTCTCCAAGCTGGGAATTTTGAATGTGTTCACACCTACCAGCTTGAGGGGGAGTAATGAGAACGGAGTTCATGTGACATAACTGATTTAAGTTAGTTATAACTAACTACTAGACAAACTTTTAGATTAGTTAGTTAGCATTTAACTAATTGCCATCTATCAAGTTAGAATGTGTATATTATGTAAAAGATGAGCTAATTCTAACTTGTAGTTTTTCATTCTCACAATTCATTGTACTGATTCTTAGTTGAATAATCAGAAAACTGCTCTCTTCTACAACTTTCTTCATTTTAGATTTGTGTTAGTTCAATTTCACAACAGTGACACACAGGACTAACCAAGTTGTTCTCTGCAATCGATCTCATGCATGACAAATATTATATGACTTTCAAAAAAGTGGGAGTACCATAGTCTGCTTAAATTTTTACTCTATACTATAATAAGAAAAGCCGCTTCTTTTGAAAATTATAATAATTGTAGGGAAGAAATCATACATAATAAGAAAAGCAACTCATCTCACAAAAACAGCTTGTCCACTACACATTTAGCATATACTTTATTGCATTTCTTGTTTCTGTTTCTGCCATTCCAATCAAATACTTCTCTACTTAATTACTTGTCCACTTTTTCTGTTTTAGTTATTTTTAATTACTTATCTATTTTGACAAATTCAGAAAGAACAATTTTTTCACCTATTATACCCTCAATTAATTACTTTGAAAAAGGTAGAAATTTTTGAAAAACTTAAGTTTTTAATTCATAGCCACTTCATAATTAATAGGGGTAAAATGGTAAGCTCACTATTTCAATAATTGTTTTCTTAATAGGTGTGTCAATTCAAAAGTAGACAAGTAATTAAGGACAGAAGGAGTAATTGTAAGCTTGCTTTGTACCTCTAATTTTAGATCATAATTTCAAATTATACAACAACAAAAAAAAAAGGACTCATGTTTAGCGTGAAGAGATGGCATTAGCATGTTAAAGAATAACTTAAAGAAAATTTAAAAGGAAATTTACAAGCACCTTTTGAGTTATTTATGTAAAATTTGAACATGTGCATATTACTACAACAAGTCTTAAGATTTTTTTCTTTTTACTATTGTAATTATTGATTGAGTTCATGAATTCAGTTCTGCTTACTTTTATGTGTTCATAGGCAGGTACAGATTATGTCAAAATTGATCAAAGGTAGAGAACATATTTAATTCCATATTGATTAAGCAACACCAATTTTCTTTTGCCACTTAAAAAAGAGAGCATCATTATCACAAGACATAAGCATTAAATATTTGACAAAAAAGGGCCTCATAGTCGCCCTTACAACCGACCAAATGTTGCAAAATTTTGACAACTCTTCCCAACAATGCTTTTACTTTGGGACCTAAACATTTATTATACCATCATCAATTTATTTTGTTGCTATCCCATCCTTTATTTATTATAGAAAACACTTCTTATAAATTATTAATTTTATCTTCAAGTTATTGATAGTTTTTTTAAAAAAAATTATTTGATTAACTAACTGTAGGTATAGATATATCATTGTTATATTCTCGATCTGTCATCTGACATAGCAAGTGATCTCAAACTCTTGTATAAGCATAAAGTTCTTAATAAAATGTCGAAAATACCTTCAAACTTAGCAAAAATTTAGGTGTATGTTTTACTCATGTTGCAAGATTGGGGGTATGTATTAGTCAAGGATAGTAGTGTCTTTAAGACGGTCAATAATACAAAGATAAAGCTAATAATTCACACCAAATTTAAGAGTGTTTTCATTACATCTCTTTATTCTACTTCCTCTACCTCATATTAGTTGATCAGCTTATTAAAAATATATTTTCTAAATTACTTGTTTTACTAAATAAAATTTTATAATTAATAATCTTTCGAAGTCCAAACAAATTTAGAAGTTCCCAAATTATATTTTTTATAAGTTCCTAAATTACTTTGTATCTATTCAAATGATATCTATTCATATATGTGCTCTATATGCTATAAAATATATTTTTCATTAAAAAAAATTGATGTATATCAATATGGATAAAAGATAAATTAATAAAATTAACTAAGTATTTTATTTATGGTTTCTTAAATACAATATAAAATAAAAAGTGATTAATCAATATGGGACGGTAAAAGTATCAAATGAAACTTAGTATCTTGTGTTGATTTTAAATATCATTTTTAGCTTATAAATTTGGTTCAAAATAAGTAAATTGTTTTAAAAATTAAAAAGGTACTACCAATATATTTATTTTTTAAAATCAGTTTTTGCTCCAATAAAAAATCTAGACAATTCTCTAAATGATCTATCAACAACGTATTATTCATTCATTTTAACATAAATAAAGGTTAATTTTGTATGCAATTAAATGTAGAAGTTTTAACCGTAATTATAGGAAATTGTAGCCAGGAATGTCTAACTTTGTATTAAAGTAGGTTTGATTTGCTGAAGTGCCTAACTTCCAACTAACCGTGAAAAATAATTAGTGTGTAGGGGTCGGAACAATATTCAAACCTACAAATGTAAACGTTAATTATTAATTTATCTCTCTAGAAGTTACTTTCTTTTGTTTTAATTTTTTTGACATTTTTTAGTCTGTTTTTATAAGGTATATATATATTCTTTACCAATATATTTTGCTTTTGGGCTTGTTTCATTTTTGTATTTTACTCTGATTGTTCTTTCAAATTTGTTTTTGGATCGAGGAGATTTATCAAAAACAACATTACAATACTCTCAAAAATAAAAATAAATTTGCATACACCTCTCCGATACCTCCTTAAACTCATGTGTGAGACTATATATATATTTGGTTTATTGTTGTTGTTGTTTCAATTATGCATTTCGGTCTGGATGCTATGGACCAGTATGGGATTTAACTGGGGATGAGAAATAATAGAGCAAATTTAATATAAACACAAATATTTTAAAAGAACTAATTATTTTTCAAAAAATAACTTATTTTTAAAAAAACTAAAATAAAACTTCCAGAATATATGGAATTGAATGTTCTAATAAAATAATGAAATAATGTGAGAGTAATCATTGACTTTTTCTTTATTCAGGATGTTAGAGACGCAAATTGATTTCTGAGTTTTCGATAAACGGGATATTTTTATGCCCATGTAATTTTTACTCCAAAATATAGAAGTTTATTATGATTAAATGGTTTATTAATAATTAAATATATGTAATAGAAAATATGTTTAGTATGTGTCCTTTTATTTTGAAAATACACGTGTTATAATTATCGTGCAAGTCTGGGACTATTATAGATAACTTATTAATTAGCAATTCTTGTTACTTAATTGAAAGGGCAAGTCTACTTTGACTTATCTCTTCTTTTTTATTTTATTTAATTGAACATCTATTTATTTTCTATTCATAATTAATTATTAGTGAATGTTGAAAATTATATTATTATGTCACGTTATATGAGTTATGCTCATAACGTGTGGTATAAGAACTAATCACTCACGTCTCAAGACATGGCTTGCACTTTGTTTCTCTATCAAAACATGATAATATATTTTCTTTTTTATTTAATTTGTTTCATTTTATATGTTGATGAAAATGGATTGGACTTAATTCCATGTCGGTCAATCGTATCGTGAATAATTGATTTCTTTATTTAATTTTGAATAATAATTTCATGAGTTAAATTTTGAAATTAAGTTAGATTGAAGATTTATTGCAACACTTACTCAAATGATGGAGTAATATTTATTATTTATACGTAGATGTTTCTACACAAAATTATGATTATTTTATTTAGGTGCATATATATGGAAGATATACATCATTTAAATTATCTTCAATATGATATCGACATACATAACTTAGAAAATCTCAATTTAACTTCATCGTGGTCCATTAGAAATCTTCAACTCTCAGGGACGAATTAAACAACAACAATTGTTAGGGAAGAATCTCTAGACACATCAAATTCATACGTAAATCATGATCGACCTCATGATCATGAGTACAATACGTGATAACGAAAACCACAACTAATTTTGGAAACATGACATTGTGCGTGGTCCAATATATATCATATATATATATATATATATATATATAAATAAATAAATAAAGAGAGAGAGAGAGAACAAAGTCATACTAATATTATCAGTTTCCAACAACCCTATGTCTCAAGTTAATTATATATATTTATCTGTCAACTTAATAATTAAATCATTTTAACTTGGAATATATACTGTGATGATTCTTTTGGCAAGATTAATAATATATGTTGCTTTAATTAATGTTTAGTAAGAATTCTTGTGAAATAGTTACGTATGCAAAAATTGCACGATAATACAAGTCCAAGTGTACGTTTGTGTTTAGGCGCAGTGCTAAAGTTGATTGTTTTTATTAGGGGTGTACAAAATCGAACCAAACCATAAACTGAGTTAAATCGGAAAAAAAATTCGACTAGTGATTTGGTTTGACTTGGTTTGGTATTGGAAAAAAAAACCCGACTATATTTGGGTTATTTTGGTTTTAACTAAAAGAAACCAACCCGAGACCAAACCAACCCGACGTTATATATGTAATTTTAAAATTTTATTTTATACATAAAAATATTTACTTTGATATAATTTTAAAATATTTCTTATACTATTTCATAGTTTTTATCTTTTAATATATTATTTCAAGTTTAAAACTTAGAATTCGGAATGGTCCAATAAAGACTATAGTTCATAGATGTTGATAATTATGATAAAACTTAAATCAAAATCAAATTAATACTAATGCAAAAAGAAAATTAATTCAACACTAAGAATGACAATAATATTGAATATTTGTTCTTTAGTTTTACATTGGTTTAGACAATTAAAATACATAATCTAATTTTAATTTTCCTTAAATATTTAGTAATGTAACTAATACTTATTAAACTTATTTTAGCATGATTTAGTACTTTTAAATTATGATCATTTTCATTATGACTTTGCAATATTTATTTTATATGATGATTTCATTATTATTTTTTATTGAATATTTTAGTGTCATCAGTACTCATCTCATATTTTGTGTTATTTTCTTAAGAAACACCTTAGATAATTGTATTTTGGTTGGACTAAAGAAATATTTGGAGCACAAGTTAATTATNATGACTTGTTATGTAATCGCTTCGATCCTGAATGAACCTCGCCACTGTAGGAGGTCGGTAAAGATGTTCCACTATCCATAGTTGAAGCAATATGTTGCATCTCTCGAAGAAACGTTTCCCTTTCTGGCAGACAGTCAGAGCACGGTAGATATCAGCCAAAATCATGGAGACGATGGTATAATTCTCTTTCTCAATTAATACATTCACTACCCCGGTCAAAAGGATGTTAATCTTTCCGCCTCTCCTTGGAAAAACCATTGTTCCTAAAAAAAACTATCATAAAAGTAAAACGTCTATGCTCTTTCCATGTTTCAAAACTTCCCTTGTTGTTGAGTGTCCTTCCAAATTTCTTGAATCCGTCCTCCCTTCCATACCTATCATACAAAACTGTAATGAGATCCAACCTTTGTCTAATGATTTTTCCTTGACCTTGCAAATGTTCAAGTGTTGAAAAAATTTGTTGATGGATATGCCCCTTGGGGCTATAAGCCTCTAATGATGTAACCTCACTCCAAATCCGGTAAAGCCAGCTATTTCCTCCAAGGTTGGGGTCATTTCAAAATTTGAGAAACGAAAAACATTGTTGGTGGCATTCCAAAAGGACAACAGTGCTTCGATCATATCTCTCTTAGGTTCCACTTACATGATTATAGTCAAGAAACCCACCCAAATATTTGAATATTATTGTCACGACCCGGGATCACCCCCTAGTCGTAACCGGCGTACTCGACCTCGAAAAGGTCTAATACAAGCCTCTTAGCATTCATTCATCGCATAGACACTAAAAATCATAATGAATTAAAAACTTTCTTTACAAGGAAGACATTTTATTAAAATAGTAAACGGAAGACTTCTAGACTTTATACACTTATGTCTCAAACCATCTAATACTTTGAATACAACATTGGGATTAAGCCCATACAAAACTTAAGCAAATACTAAAAAGACATAAAAGAACATATGGGGTATTGTCCTCGAATATATGAGGACTCACCAAGTCTTCATCTTCAACACTTAGAAACCTATCAAATAGCCATGACATGTCATCATCTCCAAATCCCTACACTTTAGTCCAAAAAGGGAAAGAAGGGGGTTAGCACAATTAAGTAATAAGTATGGAGACCATGCAAAAACATGCCAAAAAGGACATTTTCAAAGAAGTAAATGCTTTCATACCATTTGATAAAACCTTTCATTTATAAGTATAAGAGACATAATGCAAGTCAACATTAACATATAAGACCATAGCCAACCATACATATACTCAACATATGTCCATATACAACTCATGCTTAACTTTAAAAGAACACAAGTCATTTCATTACCATAGGACCTCTACCTAATATAATCTTAAGACACACTTGAGTGAGACAAGAAGTGCCGCCCATACAACCTCTTCAAGCACACTTAAGTGTTCCCCAAGATTACCTTAGATAAGGACATTTCCTTTACAACATAACATCAATAGACCAACATTCTTTAAGAAACCATTTTGGAGACATTCAAGCACATAAGGGGACTTTCACTTAATAGTCGTTAGACTTAGGGAACTCACTTTAGTATCTTCAAAGCCTACTCGTGCCATGTGTAGATAGCATC
>NW_026026619.1:32523-52365 GCF_019186545.1 Solanum stenotomum
CTATCTTCATCATCCTCATATTCCAACAATTAACAATACAATAACAATGATAATAACAACATTCAACTATACAAGCTAAGCTACGCATAAGCCAATACTCAACATGAAGACCAATTCACAATTTTGTCCATTCAAGGCTAACATCCCACATCCTTCAATTCACTAACAATTCTTAACAATTCTACATAGATAAATACATATAAGAACAGTCCACAACAATCTACACAATAATCGTCCATCAATTACACAAAATCAATACACCCACTTTAGGCCAAATTTAGAGAATTTGAGAAGACATTGGTTAATGGGGATTTCTTTCTAAAAACCATTAATAATCATTAATAACCATATAAATCATCATTTAAAACCTTTTTATGCAAGAACTCATGCTAGAATCGAAATAGATTTTTGTGTGTATTTGAAAAACCTTGAAAATCTTTTGATTGAGTTCCTTGAAAGAAAGAATAATCAAGGATAAGGATCTTCATACCTCTAAGTTGAAAACTCACGAAAATTGAAGAAGAAGCACTCGAAATCTTCAATCCTAGCTCCAACTCCTCTTCTTCCTTGAGTTAGAGAGAAATATTTGAGAGAGGAAATGATTTTGGAAATTCTAAGAGGAGTGACTTAAATGAAAGGAATTAAGTCATAAAAAGGTCTTATAGTTGCTAGGAAAAGAATAAAATAGCATAGGATCACTTTTGGAAAAGGACTAAGGACCCATAAAGTCTTAACTTAAAAATCTGCCCCTTCCCGTCTTAGTTCGCCCTTTTCTTCAGCCTGACAGTGCTTCAATATTTCGAGCATAACTTTTTACTCCAAGGTCGAAATTGGGCAAACTCAGTGGCGTTGGAAAGAGGACTCAAAGACCTTTAATTAGATAGGTAAAGGTTCACCTAATTCATTTTGAGCTAAAAGATATGACCATTTAAAGTTGACCCTTACAACTCACTAGTTCAAATGACTAGTTTCCGGACGTCACTGTTATTTTCTCATCATTTCATCAAGTTCTCAACTCCAAACTCACATGTGAGACTCTAGTTTCACTAGTTCATTTTTAGGGTCGTCACAATTATGCCTTATTCTATTAACCTCATGTCATTCCACCATGCCCATAACTGCAAAGGAGTACAATCTACAACCTGAAGTGCTACATTCGAATCTCTTTTCCTTTTTTGACACTTTTCACGATCGGAATGAACCATGTTGCGCCTCTGGAAAAAAGATGCAGGGTCAAGAAACGGTCATATTTACGATACTTAATTTATGGACCTCTTATATTTGGGAAAGGCAAAAAAAACGTGTTAAACTTATATAAAATGACGCAAAGTATTTTTCAAATAAAGACTTTAACAAAAGGAAAAATAAACAACTTGTATTTATAAAGTGAATACATTATAAATGTTTGTCTTTTGAAAAATCAGACTTAGAGCAATGTGACCAACAAATATCTAATCTATTTGAAAATTTCTTTTGATAAAAAACTTATATTTTCTTAAGCAAATGCTTATTCTATGAGTCTGATTGAAAACATTTTCTAGTAAATGCACCTTTAAAATCAAAGTTTAAATATTAAGTTCAACTAAATCTATTATTATGAGACACACTCTTAACAGGACTAATTAAAACTCCGAGCCAATATAGCGGGTGATATATATATTGTTTATCAAAGAATTTTTGTGTAAAAATAAGAAGAAATAAAAATTTTGAATTTGATTTTGCCAAAAACTATTGGACATTCTAACCCATTATTATGGATATATTGTAGGGCACTTTTAGTTTTAGAAATAAATAGCTATATATATAGCTATATATATATATATATATATATCATTTCATTTCGACCCTTTTTTACTATTCAAAAATAATCATAATATATATGGATATAAAAGAATTTATTTTAAAGCGAACCTAAAGCCGGTCAACAATCGAGGTCTTCCACATATTTCTTTACAAATAACACATAAAATGCACATGTTGGTCAAGAAGAATGTCTCCTGTACTAGACGGACCCAACCCCTGTGTCGAGTCCCACTAAGTCAAATGGAAATTATACAAATAAGCGGAGCCTACTAGGGATACGCAGGTCTATATTTCAATTTTACTAGGTTCGATCATGAATGAGATAGGTATCTAAACTGGCTTACTCGAATGGACAACTCAAGCCAGGGAGGCGCAACTTATAGGTAACAATGCTATTTCGACTTCATTGCTGGTCCAACTCTGCCTAACATGTGTGACTAAAATTCTTCACTGCGTGCCTAGACACTCCAGTTTTATCTCAAAAAAATATAGGATGCATTACTGTATTTCCTACTATCTTATTTTTAGAGACTCGGATAGTGCGCAAGAACACAATTATTAACAATTTAATAATATCAAAGCGATAAATGAGCAGAAAGTAGCACATTAGGTCATCAAAACAACATATTCAATGAAATAATATAATAAAATCAAGTAAAGTCAATACAATAAAATTCAAATTCTGATTATTCCCCAGCGGAATCGCCAGAGATGTCACACCCCTATTCGCGTACAACGGAGGATAGCGTTTTTCCATTATAAGTGACGTTATTGATTAATAGATTATTTTTAATTTTCAGAGTCGCCACTTGAAATTGAGTTATGGTGTTCCAAGTCATCTTTTTGTTTAATCCCTAATCAAAAGAAAATGACTCTTTATTCAATCTGCGAACCAAAAATTCGAGTAAGGAATTTTGTTGACCGAGGGAAAGGTGTTAGGCATATCTCGAGTCCCGTAGTTCTAGCACGGTCGCTCTTACTATCTTATACTTATCTTGATATATTTTTGGATAATTTGTATCTATATGCCATGGTTTGCTTTTTTATTTTTTTCTAATTATTGAATTTTTATTAATCTTAAACCGGAAGCATAACTGCATTTTTGATCTTGACATTTGGAGACATAACTGTCTTCCTCTCTCGAGTTCATCACACCTCATAATCTCAATTTACACCTCTTGGTTTGAATTAACAAAATTGATTATTAAAATAATTTGGCCAAGGTGCGTAACCACATCCTTAAGTTTCTTAAGTATCTCAAAAAGATGTGGAACCACATTCTTAATTGAAACTCATTTCTTATTTATTACTCTTTTGTTTAAAAAGAAAATGAAAAATATAATTTATCTTATCTAATGTTAGAGGCATTCTCATTTATTACTTTTTTGCCCAATTCGCATCTTATCATAATCCTTTATGGTTATTGACTAAGCCTTAAATCAAGTCTAACCTTCAGATCGTTAATAAACATACTAGCGTAACTACTNATGTGGAACCACATTCTTAATTGAAACTCATTTCTTATTTATTACTCTTTTGTTTTAAAAAAATAAAAAAAATAAAAAATAAAAAATAAAAAATGAAAAATATAATTTATCTTATCTAATGTTAGAGGCATTCTCATTTATTACTTTTTTGCCCAATTCGCATCTTATCCTAATCCTTTATGGTTATTGACTAAGCCTTAAATCAAGTCTAACCTTCAGATCGTTAATAAACATACTAGCGTAACCACTTGCTACCATTTTTACATACAATTGAAACCCATAAGTAAGCAACTTAGTATATAAAGCAATATTACGTAAAGAAAGGTTAAGAAAAATAAGAATTTCAATATATATATATATATATTTCAAAATATATGAAAAAAAAAACAACTAAAATGATGCATCTCAAACATGATAAGAATTTCCTTTTTAAGTTACCTTAGTTAACTTTGGTTTATTTTTATCTTTAAAGAAAAAAATAAATAAAAAGGACAAACTAATCTAAGTTGATAATGTGCAAGAAAAATATGTGCTTAGTCCATTTATTTAAAATACCATGTTGAAAACTCATTTGTGATCTCATTCTTATTTCAAAACATCTAGACCAAAATTCCATATCACCACTAAATGGAGAAGACAACATTTAGCAGTAACTAAACTTCAACATCATAAATAAACACCTAAATATAGTATAGCTCACTGAAATTGATAAGTCAATTAATTACACTTTTTAAGAGTTAATTCCAAATAAAAATACGGCAAAAGTGAAAATAGAAATCGAAAATGGACCTTTAGTGAGCCACAAATTTTAAACACAAAACTTCACCGAATTCAAAATTCACAAAAAAAATACAAGAAAAGTTTGATTTGTTCAAGAACCACAGGCCAAAGTTGAAGTTCGACTAAAAATCTCACCCCCCGAGTCATGAATTTTGGTTGTTGTCGGCTATGAGTGTTGTGTGTAGTATAGTTTTTTACTTTCAACAAGTCTTGGATAAATCCGCGACTCAACTCAGTGTTTAACAATATAAACGGGCACTTTATATGGCCAAGTCAGATTATTTATTTATTATAAAACAAACTATGCTTCAAGGCTTTCATGTTAATTTATTAATTTGCCAAATATGCAAATGTTAACTAGTGTTTTATCATGTGATGACAAGAATTCAAAGATATATTCTAAATATAAATTTGTTACAGTAACTAAACCCATATTATGACAAGTTTTTTTTTTTTTAGAAAATCATGCATCTATGTAAAACCCCATGAACAAACCACTTGTAATTTATAACATAAAATTATGCCTACTTCACTTCAATTAGGATAAAGGAAAAATAATAATATTAATCCAATAGAAAACATCAATGTCCAATCAATATAACTACAAAGTTTAACATTAAGGCAATATCACTAAGAATTTATGTATCAATGAAATCAAACATTAAAACAATTGTTTTATTTGGAAAATGTATTTTGACTGGTTTAGAGTCGCCACTAAATTTTTAAAGAAAAATCAAGAAAACTATTTTTTCAATAGATTAAAACAGGGAATCAATTGAAACTATAAGGGGGTTCGGGGGTTCATATAAGTGTTCTAGGAAGGGTTTGAAAGCACTTAGAACACCCGCTTATGCGGTTATCCGACGATTAATTATTTGGCTAAAATAATTTTAACTTAGTTTAACTTGCAAAATTTGAACTATTTGTTAGTTAGGACCATTTTAAATAAAATGCAGAAATATTTATCTAAGCGAAATATTTTGTAAACTTATCCCTAAATTTTGTAAGAGATGATCGGTTTAGTTAAATTGTTAAATCAAAATAAACGTCTCTCGGGGATTTGAACCTTTCGACCCTAAGGTTAACGACAAATACTAACACGCAAAACAAACACAGTAAAGTAAAGAGGGAAAGAGAGTTGGACCCAAATCTGGTTTCTGTCTGCCTGGAACAGTATTTGGGCCCATTTTTCGTTTTGGGCCAAAGGCCCATTTGAGTGGCACCTGTCCTAAGAACTAACTAGAATAAGAATAACAACTAAATGGGCTTAGGCCCAATAAATAACAAAATACAATTTTGGAATTAAGAGTGGGCCTTTGGCCCAATCTTTCAATTCTTCAATCTGCTCCAATATTTTTTTGACTCTGGGACCTGTACGTCGCTTTTAAATGGCCGGTAGACTAGAATAAAGGATTGGGCCTCCGTGGCCCAATGAGAAAAATGCAAGGGTAGAGTCCATGAAGACTCGGACAAATTTCACATGCAACGAGAAAATGAGAAAAAATAATGATAAAAATTTAGTATCCAATAATAATAAGATCTTTCAAACCTTAGCTCTAAACGATAACGTGATTCATCAATTATAAAATAGTAAATAGTAATGTATCCAAGGGCACATACTCAAGCATGTTTCAAGTACTAGACGATGGCAATTTATGCTAATAACATTTTCTTATATATATATGATTGGAGTGTGTATATCACAATATAAAGGTAAACAAGTTAATTATAAATTAATATGATTAAGTCCAATAGACTTTCTTATAAATTAATGTACATAGTTTTCGAAAAATAGTCACGTAGTTTAAATAAGGAGGTAATTCACTACTCTCTTCGCTTCAAATACTTGTCATAAATTTTTGGAATTAAATCAGATTAAAACAAATTAATATTTAAATTTAAAACAATAGATATTCAAAACATATATAAAAGATACTATTTAAACAAACAAAAGCTTTAAACGGTTAGTCAAAATGCATTTTAAATACTTTAGAATGGTTTATTATTATGACTTGTAATATTTATTTATCTTTCGCGTGGTTTTCAAACACGTAAATTTACTATTATTATTATTGCAAATTTCATGTCAAAAATTATTCAAAATTAACTTTCCAAATTCAAAAGGTGCCATATAAATTCATTTAAGGCATAATATGCTAAGCTCACTCAAATACAGAGAGTAAAATAGTGTACGAAACTCTTATGCTACAACATATTTAAACTAGCATGGAAGAGACAAGATAAAGTATCCTATAGTGAACAGGGAAAACATCTGGACCATAATTTGACCAATACAAAATAAATGTAGATCAAAATCTTTAGGCCTAGGTGAGACCTAGTCTACACAATCTTGAAAATAAGCATAAGAACTATGAGTTACCCTTTTGGCCATTGTTAATTTATTAGCAAAATTAATTTTAAAAAAATAAATAAATCAGTAAATAAATGTATAAAAAATAAATAAATAAAATAAATAATTACCCTTACATTTTAAATTTTAAAATAAAGTAGTTATTAATATTTTAATATTCATAAAGAAAATATATCACGTTAGTTTATTTGGGAGAGTTTTGAGGAGTAACTTTTTCATTTTCCATTTCTCTCTTACATGATTATACCAATCTTTTTAATTTTGATTGAGAAATTTTCTTCCTTTAAAAATTTATAGTTCAAATTATTTTTTGTTTCAATTTACGGTGGTTTTAAATCAAGTCTCTTTATGATGTAGAGTTTTCTTTTTTAAAACAAAATAAAAATTAATTATTTATTTTTTTAAAAAAAAAACAACGACAATTGACCAAATTTTTAAAAAAAAAAAAGATTAATTAATTAGTAAAATTGTACATGTCTAAAAAAATTAAAAACTACACATTGAATATTTGTAAATATTACAGATACTTTATTGTTATATTAACTTTTCGGATTATAGATATATTTTAGTTATATTTTCATTTTAAAAAAAAGGCTACAATTTCTACAGCTTTCTTTCATTTTCTCTACCCTATTTGTTTAAAAATCAACAACAAGTTCCACAATGTTGAACAAGAAAATTCCATCAATGCTCTCCTCTATATCGAAAGATAGAGAATTACGTCATGACCATACACGTGAACAAACAACAATACAAGCGAAACGGTCATGAACTCGAGAAGGATACAAACAGGGAAAATAAATCAAAACGAGCATTATGCTATCTTAGAGTCTAAACATATATTATTCACTAAAAAAAATGAGGATTAAAAGCTATCGCTTAGATTCGAACACATCCTGCAAAAGCATCTCGAGTCTCATACTATTTTGCAACTCACATCTAAGCTTCTACTGAAAACTAAACAAAAAAGAAGAAAAAATAAATTAGAGTTGTTACCTTTCGATGGGCAGCGAGCAGGGACGGGATGAGCAGGAGGAGATGAGTTTCCACCACCACAAATACGAGTTTAATCCTGAGCAGCTAACAAGAACGCAAACCAAACTCGAACAAGATTTCCTCACAATTCAGAATTAGAGAAAAACGTTTAAAAATTCGTGAGTACCGAATGATTGTTCCCGAAATCCCACCTTTCTTTTCCCTAAGTTTTCCAATATTGATCTCTAATTTTTTATCCAACTCAAAATTTCCCAACTTAAAAAAAAACCCTCAATACTAAACCGAAAAAAGAAATATATAGAAGGAGATTAGGGTTGACGAGTTGGGGGGAAAATGAAATGGATTCCAAATTCGAAATTTAAAATATTTAGGATAAGGCAGCCAGCTCCCACTAGTACTAATTCCAACAGATTGAGCAGGAGGGTCGTTTGATCTTGGCAAGGACGAGTGAATCGCGGAGATCGGGACACATCGGAGGAGAGAGGCGCGCTGCTGGAGGATTGATTTCTGGGTTTTCTCGTTCTATTTTTGGGCATTGTTCGCTGGTTGAAGAAAAAGGTACACGCAGGGGTCGGTTCTATTTTGGTAATGTTCTACGCTACTACTGTTGTATGTATTGTATGGGTCTGGGTTATTTGTAGTTCGATATGCTTGATTTCATGCATGATTTTGAAAGAATTCAAAAGTCATCCTGATACCGAATTATGGAGGGACCGGAATGCTCGAGAATAAGATTTAAGAGCGAATGATTGGAATACAGCCGAGTTTTCAACATTACTTCTGCCTACATATCCCTCAACTGAGGAAATCAGACTACTGGTAGTTCGACTCTATCTGTTGAAAAGGAAAATCTCTTATGCCAAGATATCCTCCGATTCGATAGGAGTGAGAAAGTAAGTCGAGTATGAAAGGAGGATTGCAACCTCTTAGCCATGAATGTGGTGCACTTCACACCCATAATTAAGAACTTACACGGACATACTTGTCAAAGCTCTTGGCGCATTGTCACTCCGATTGGAAAGTTGCTTCCGGTAGAAACCAAAAATTTTCGGATGCGAAACTGAAACCAGGAATCCTAAAGAAAAACCCACATGCCTTCTGGTAGGGGTGTGGTTTGATTGTGGTGGAAGTCGCTCCTTTGCTCGCGTCCCAAGAGTTTGACACTCATCTTTGGACTATGTCCCAGTTCGCTGCTAAGAAAAAGTTTCACATTGTGCTGCTTCCTTTTTTATGTCGTTCGCACCTGTGGTTTGTTTTGGAAAATTCATCCTTTCGGATGCTCTCGACAAGGACTGAGATAAAACTCATTAGCATAAAAATACAATTCGAATGGGAGACAGTGCATTTTACCGTGTAGACACTTAATTATCCTCCTTGAATATTTGACGTCAACTCTATCGGGTTTGACATGAAGCAAATAAAGTTTGTGTCTCATATTTACAATATAATCTTCAATGTACTCTTTCTTTGATATCAAAGTAATAAAATATACTGATGTAATATATTAACTCTTCTCTAGATGTCGTTGTTGATAGTTCTCTTGATGTCGTTTTTGCAAAGAACAAATGATGCAGTTGATGTTGATCCTCTTGTGATGGGTAAATTTTCTCTTGCAATGCATAACCTTTTTTTTTTCGCGATGCATGAATCCTTCTCTTGCTATGCATGAATCTCTTTCCCGTGATGGATGACGTTTTCTCCTGCTATGCATGGTTTCTTCTTTTTGCTGTGCATAAATCTCTTTCCCACGATGCATGAATTCTTTACCCGCGATACATGAATTTTCTCTTCCGCGATGCATGACTTCTATCTCTTGCTATGCATAACTTCTTTCTCTTGCAATGCATGAATCTTCTTCCCGCAATGCATGACATTTTTTTCCGCAATGCATGAATCTTCTCTTATGATGCATAAATCTCTTTCCCGCGATGCATGACTTCTTTCTCTTGCAATGCATGAATCTTCTTCCCGCAATGCATGACATTTTTTTCGCAATGCATGAATCTTCTCTCGCAATGTATGAATCATTTCTTGCAATGCATGACTTTCTTTTGCAATGCATGAGTCTTTTTTCCTGCAATGCATGAATCTCTACTTTCGCGATGCATGAATCTTTTTCTTACAATACGTGATTTCTTCTCTCGATGCATGAATCTCTTTCGCAATGAATGAGTCTTCTCTTGCAATGCATGAATCTCTTTTCTCACGATGCATGACTTCTTCCCGCGATGCATGAACCTTTCTCTTGCAATGCATGATTTCTTTTGATGACGCCGTCCCCGGTACTGAACGAAAATAATGCTTCATCGAGCAACATAGGTGATCTTCTGGTGTATTTCTTGGGTGGCGGTATCGTCTTAATCGACAATATAAATAAAAACGACCATCGGAGTAGTGGTATCATCTCATTTGACAATACGATATAAATGACTCTCCGGATCGTGGTACCGTCTCATTCGACAATATAAATAAAAATGACCCTCGGAGTAGTGGTATCGTCTCATTTGACAATACGATGTAAATGACTCTCCGGGTAGTAATATTATCATATCTGATAATATAACGCAGATAAACGTCTTACAGGTATCTCTAGTTGCTAGGAAATAAAAATATTGCTCTCTTCGTGGTTTTCATTTGTCCCATCTCTGAACATAGTTGAACGTTCATTATGGACTTCGCCTTGTTGGGAATTGAATGAAATAATGTTATTCATATTCCAAAATGTTATTCATATTCCAAAATGTTTGATATGAGCAGCATAAAATATTTCCTGCATCCACAGAGAAATTGTCAATTTTGGGGAGCTCTTTGCCCCTTTGACTTCTTCATATTCATTGAATGGTGGGATATGTTCATCTTGAGGTAAGCTTATAGACCTGCGTCCACAGAAAAATTGTTAGTTTTTAAAAAAAAAATGAATTGATCTGTGTCGATCTCTTCGGTTGTCTGCTCCTTGTCTTGTTGTCTTCGGTTGATTTCTCCGATCTCTCGCTTCTTGATAGATGAGACAAAATATTTTTTTTTGCAGATATAATTGAAACATGAAGGAAAAGTTTTTAAGGAAAATAGACTTTCAAAAGTAATGTTTGAAAAAAGTCACTGCCAAGTATTATGTCACGTCAAGTTTAGAGAACGTCATTCGGAGTTAGTGTTTTGAGATCTGTCTGATTACTTGTTGGGAAGTATTCAAAGTTGTTCTAAACTTCCGATGAACCTTGTTGAAATTTTGTGGTCATTCTCGAAATTTTTGTCCCATTTAACTATCTTGGCTTATCTTTAACCATCGGTGAGCAAATCACGGAATTTTTGAGATCTTCTCAAAAATTCTGTCCCAGTTGCAAATCTCAAAGTAACTTCAGTCTCAACTTTGTTGGAGAGATCTTCCTCTTGAGAATTTTTGAGTCTCACTCAAAAATTCTGTCCCAATTTCTATTGCAAAGGAAAAATAGAAATCTTACGAGAGATATAACCGAGCCCTTGTGGCGCCTCCGTATCCCGTTGAGGCAGGAATCAGGTCAAACGTAGTTCCCCCAAGGATTAACAAAAGTAGAAATTTTACAAAGAAAGCGACCGAGGCCAACATAGGCCGCCTACGTATCTCATTCTTGAGAATTCAGGTCGAACGTAGTTCAAATACAAAGAAATATTTAAGGGGGATAAAAGGGGTGACCGAGGCCGACATAGGCCGCCTACATATCTTATTTTTGAGAATTCAGGTCAGACGTAGTTCATTACATAGGAATAGATTTTAAACGAAGCAATTACAAGCAAATAGAGCGATTACAAGGAAATAATTGAAGTACAAACTGAAGCTTCATACATAGTATCACTTGACAGCATCTGAATTGATCGGTTTTGTCCATTCGGTGCCATCCATCTCCGACAGGACTAAGGCACCTCCAGATAATACTTTGTGAACCATGTAAGGCCCTTGCCAATTTGGCGCAAATTTTCCTTTATATTCATCTTGGTGAAGGAAAATGCGCTTAAGAACCAACTGACCAACCTCAAACATTCTGGCTCTTACCTTCTTGTGGAAAGCACGAATCATTCTCTGTCGATATAGTTGTCCATGACAAACATCAACCATTCTCTTCTCATCAATCAATGTTAACTGATCAATTCGCTTGCGAGCCCAATCAGCATCACCCAATTCAGCTTCTTGGATGATTTTCAAGGAAGGTATTTCGACTTCGGCAGGTATAACTGCTTCTGTTCCATATACTAGCAAATATGGAGTAGCTCCAACTGATGTTCTGACAGTCGTTCGGTAACCCAACAAATCATATGGCAACATCTCATGCCAACCTCTGCAATTATCAATCATTTTCCTCAAAATCTTCTTTATGTTCTTATTGGCGGCTTCTACCACTCCATTCAATTGGGGACGATAGGCGATTGAGTTTCGGTGAGTAATCTTGAATTGTTCACATATCTCTCTCATCAAGTAACTGTTGAGATTCGCTCCATTATCAGTAATGATGGATTCTGGTACTCCGAACCTACATATCAAATTGTTGCGAACAAAATCAGCTACAACTTTCTTGGTTACCGATTTGTACGAAGCTGCTTCTACCCATTTGGTGAAGTAGTCAATGGCAACCAAACTGAATCTATGTCCGTTAGAGGCAGTTGGCTCTATTGGACCAATGACATTCATGCCCCAAGCTACAAACGGCCAAGGTGAACTCATAGCATTGAGTTCGCGAGGCGGTACTCGAATCAAATCACCATGCACTTAACATTTATGACATTTCTTCACAAACTTGCAACAATCATGTTCCATAGTCATCCAAAAATAGCCGCCTCGAAGGATCTTTCTCGCCAAAGTGAGCCCGTTCATGTGAGTACCACAAACTTCGGCATGTATTTGTTCCAGAAGCTTTGCAGCTTCACTAGCATCAACACATCTGAGAAGACCTAAATCTGGAGTCCTCCTATAAAGGATCTCCCCACTTGTAAAGAAATTGAGGGTCATGCGGCGTATCGACTTCTTCTGATTGAATGTTGCATTCTCAAGATAAGTCTCGTCCTCTAAATACTTCTTGATGTCAAAATACCAAGGCAAACCATTTGATTCCGCTTCGACGCGTGAACAATGAACAGACTGTTCTTTTACCTGTATATCCACTGGATCAATATAACTTGTGTCTGGATGTTTAATCATTGACGCGATGGTGGCAAGAGCATCGGCCAACTCATTCTGTGTCCTGGGAGTGTGTTTGAACCCAATCTTGCGAAATCTCTTGCATAACTTCTGTATATACCGCACATAGCACATATGGTGTGATCTTTGGGTTTTTCACGACCCATTCTCCTTGAACCTGATGAATCAGCAAATCTGAATCTCCAATAACCAGCAACTCGTGAACATTTATATCAATTGCCATCTTTAGGCCGAGGATGCAAGCTTCATACTCAGCCATGTTGTTCGTGCATACAAATCAGAGTTTAGCCGCCTTAGGATAGTGCTGACCAGATTCTGATACTAAGACCACTCCGATACCTTTTCCTTGATGATTTGCCGCTCCATCAAAAAATACTCTCCAACCAGGGTATACCTCAGAAATATCTTCACCCACAAATGAAAGTTCATCGTCAGGAAAATAGGTCTTGAGCGGCTCATACTCCTTATCAACTGGATTCTTTGCAAGATGATCAGCCAAGGCTTGTGCTTTTATCGCCTTCTAAGTCACATACACAATGTCAAACTCACTCAAAAGCATTTTCCATATAGCCAACTTCCCAGTCGATATTGCTTTCTGGAAAATATACTTCAACGGGTCCATCCTGGAAATAAGCTATGTGGTATAAGAAGACAAATAATGTCTCAATTTCTGAGCAATCCAGGTCAAAGCACAACACGTTCACTCTAACAGAGTGTAACGAGCCTCATATGGAGTGAACTTTTTGCTCAAGTAATAAATGGCTCACTCTTTCTGCCCAGTTTCGTCATGTTGACCAAGCACGCATCCTAATGCGTTATCCGAGACACACTAATATAGCAATAACGGACTCCTTTCTCGCGGAGGGACCAACACCGGCGGACTGGATAAATAGTTCTTGATGGTATCAAAAGCAGTTTGACATTCTCCGGTCCACTTGGTCGAGGCATCTTTTTTCAATAGCTTAAGATGGGCTCACACACCACGGTGGATTAAGCTATGAACCGGCTGATGTAGTTCAACCTTCCCAAAAAACTCATTACCTCTTTCTTGGTCTTCGGAGGGGGTAATTCGTGGATCGCCTTGATCTTGGAAGGGTGAAGCTCAATGCCCCTCCTGCTGACTATAAATCCCAACAACTTGCCAGCTGGCACTCCAAATGCACATTTGGCGGGATTTAACTTCAAATTGTATCGACGCAAGCGATCAAAGAATTTCCTCAAGTGAGTTAAGTGATCCGAACTCCCGCGGGACTTGATTATGACATCATCTACATACACCTTGATCTCCTTGTGAATCATATCGTGAAAGATGGTTGTCATGGCCCTCATATAAGTAGCACCGGCATTCTTGAGACCAAATGGCATCACCCGATAATGATACACACCCCAAGGCGTGATGAAAGCTGTCTTTTCTGCATTTTCTTCGTCCATCAGGATCTGGTGGTAACCCGCATAACAATCCACAAATGACTGCATCTCATGCTTAGCACAATTATCAATGAGAATGTGAATATTTGGTAATGAAAAATTATCTTTCGAGCTAGTTTTGTTGAGATCTCTTTAGTCAACACAAATTCTTATTTTTCCGTCTTTCTTGGCAACCGAAACAACGTTAGCTAACCAAGTTGGATACTGCGTCACTTCCACTACCTGGGACTCGATCTACTATGTAATCTCCTCTTTGATCTTCAAACTCAACTCAGGCTTGAACTTCCGAGTCTTTTGTTTTACTAGACTAAAATCTGAATTGATCGGCAACTTATGGGACACCATATTCGTGCTCAGCCCTGGCATATCTTTATAAAACCAGGCAAATACATCAATGTACTCTCTGAGCAAACGAATCAGGTCTCTTCTTTGAGCTTCCATCAGATGGACACTGATTTTTACTTCTTTAACACATTTCTCATCTTTGAGATTCACAGTTTCGGTTTTTTCCAAATTTGGCTTGTGTTGATTCTAGAATTGTCGAAACTCTTCAGCAACATGTTCAGGAACCTCATTTTCTTCTTTGTCTTCCTCACACTCATCATCACCTGCCTCATTTTGTTCACTCGGTTCATGACATGACATGACACTGGCATGTTTTAAATTAATATTACTGAAATCATAAACAAACAAAGTTAGGAAAGTAAAATATAAACAGATAAGTAAACAAACAAATTTTGATAAAATAGGCTTTTCATTTAAATTGAAAGACAAGCACAAACTTTGGTCATGGTCGAGGGTCATTTTGCCTTTTTAAACATCACAAGGGAATTTAAAAGCTTCAAACAAATAACAATTGCATAAATTGTGGGTCTCGGGTCTCTTCCGGACTACCACCGATTTTCAAACAAACAAAGACACATGTCTTTTCTACCCAGATGAGCATGAAATCAGGAGTGGTGTGGAGGTCCAGTTCTGCAATTGTTCATCAGGTTCTGCATTACGGATGCTTGATATCCCAGCTTCTTCTTCGATGACCGCATCAATCTCCTCAAAAAGGCCCAAGATTCCCTCCCCGAGACCATCATCATCGACATATCCTCGCACCGGGAATGACTGGTACAGATGAAGAATTGGCCTGGCCAATGCTTGATCAACATTCTTGTTCTTCACTTCGGCTTCGTCAGCATCTGTGGGGACATACCCCAAACCAAACTTTGCTCCTTTGGCGGGAATTTGTATAGGCTTGACGATTCCTTGAAAGTGTTTCCCCAATCCGAAACCTGGTTCGAAACCATTCTGGAGCATGGCAGTAGCAATCATCCTGTACACGGCAGACATAGGAGGTTGTGGAGCCAAGTCATCACCGGTGGCATTTACCAGCTCCACCGCGTAGAAATCACAACCTCGAGAGACATCATCAACGATCGGTGCATACCCATTGGAATGCCTATCTTCACCATAAATGACCAATTTGTTGTCCTTCCAAACAAACTTCATTAGTTGGTGAAGGGTAGAAGACACAGCCCCGGCCATATGAATAAACGGTCTTCCCAGAAGCAAGTTGTAACTGGTGTTGATATCCAACACCTGGACCTACACATTAAAATCCGCAGGGCCCACCTGAATATCCAAGTTTACTGCACTCAATGTGTCTCTTTGTACTCTATCAAAGGCCCTCACATTGACTTGATTTTGGTAAAGCTTTCCGAAGTCGAATTTCAACTGCCTCAGAGTCGAAAGTGGGAAAATATTAAGACCGGATCCGTCATCGACCAAGACGCGATTAATTATCTTGTCTCGACACATACAGGTGACATGCAGAGCTTTGTTGTGCATCCTCCCTTCAAAAGGTAGCTCTTCGTCACAGAAACTGATTCGGTGTCCTCGGATGACCTGGTTTATCATGGCTGCTAAATTGTCACTGTTAGTACCCACAGGCACATAAGTATCATCCAAAGCCTTCATCAACGCTTGCCTATGCAGTTGTGAGCTCATCAACAAAGCCCATACAGAAATCCGAGCTGGTGTCTTCTCCAAATGCTTCACAATTGAATAATCTTTCGGCTGCATCTTTCTCCAGAACTCCTCGGCTTCAGCTTCATTAATCGTCCTTTTAGTTTGATCCTTTTTCTGCCCTCCTTGGGCCAATTCTTTCGGTGTGTAGCACCTGCCAGATCTGGTCATGCCTTGAGTAACAGCCGTTTCAATCACAAATTTTGGTCGGGTAAGAGTTTCTCTCGGCACCAAGGCAACAGCCTTCTCGGGTGTCAGAATCACAAACTCTTTCTTCTCTCTAATGCTCAATGAAGCTACAGCCCTTTCTAGTTCATCAGGAGCAATCGAAACTATGGCCTTCGTCACGCACCAATCATTATCTGTCTCTACCATATTAATAGTAGCGCCTCCATGATTTGGCAAAGGGTTACTATTGACATTGGGCGCGATTGTCTGAAGAGAGACCACATTCTGGTCAATCAGGTCTTGGATCTTATGCTTCAGGTTGATGCAATCCTCGGTATTATGTCCAACACTGTTCGAGTAATACGCGCACCTCTGATCAGGTCTGTAAAACTTTGAGCTAGTGTCCACCGGCTTGGGCCCCACTAGATGAATATATCCTGCCGCAGTTAATCGTTCGAACAGCTTTGTTCGGCTTTCAACAAGCGGAGTGAAAATTCTAGCAGGTTTCTTCTCAAATCTAGGGTGAGAGGGATCGTAATTGCCTTGTTGAGACGGAGGCATTTGGCGATAATTTGGAGCATTCGAACAGGGGGCTTGATATCTGGGATATGAGTTGGTTTGGTAGTTTGGTTGTGGAGCTTGGTAATTCGGGGGGTATTTTGGTAAAGTGGAGCTAGGGTTTGGTACATTGGGGGAGGTGTTTGGTAATTCATCTGAACGTTAGTACAGTTGGGGGCGACATTTCGGTAGTGATGAGATGAAGTCTGGTAAATTGGAGGGGGAGTTTGGTAGATAGTGGGGGGAGTTTGGCAGTTAGGCGAGGGAGTATTTTGATAACTGGGAGGAGGAGTATTTTGGTAACTGGGGGGAGGGGTATTCTGGTAATCGGCTTGTACATAACAAGCCGGGTATGAACTCTGTGAAGGTCGAGAACAACCTTGGTATAATGATGGTTTCCTTGGGGTCTTCTTCCCCTCATAAGAGACAGAGGACACATCCTCTCTTTTCTTCTTCAACAAGCCCGAAGATCCGGGCGAGGCAGCAACACGGGCAATTTTCCCGGTTATCAATCCATCTTCAATAGTCTCACCTACTTTGACTATCTCAGCAAATTTTGCTCCAACGAACAACATGATTCTGTCATAATATTCGGGCTCTTGCACCCGCACAAACACTTCGACAATTTCATTCTCTGACATAGGAGGTCTAACTCTAGCTGTCTCCTTTCGCCATCTGTATGCGAATTCTCTATAGCTTTCGGTCGGCTTCTACTTCATCTTCTCCAAGCAGTAACGATCAGGAACGATCTCCACATTGTAGGCGAATCGTTCTATGAAGTCCTTAGCCAAAGCGTTCCAGCTAGACCACTGTCTGGTTGAGCGTTAACAACAAAAATTGGAGGAGGAAAATCTTATTTTCTTTGCATCTCGACTCTCATCTCAGCAATTTGTTGCATCAACTACAAGATCAGTTCATTCTGATCAGCAAGGGCGGGCTGGGCCACCACGACATCAGTAAGGCTGGTTTCTTCGTTGTTATCACCCATTGTTGTTTTTCCCTTTTGTGAACTTTGACTAGGGAAGGAATCTCTAGGCCCTTTTGATCTGGTAAAATAGGGGTGTTCAGCGAGTGTATCAACACAGATCAGTTCTAACTACCTGTAGACAAAAACAACTCAAAGGCAAATCTGTCAGTATTAGTTCTGGATGAATAATGCAAGATATCACATAGAAAGCAGATAAACACATAAAAGTTGTTTTGTTTGAGGACACGTTAACCCACGAGTAATGGGGACTGATTTGATTGATTTTATTTTATTTTATTTTTTGAACAAGTAGAAATTTGCCTGTTTTATTTTTGGGCTAATGACTCAGAAAGGCTAAATTGCGTTGAGCTAAGGTCTTCTTGCTGCATCTTCTGGCATTTGTTAATCGGAACTCAATATTTCCTTGCAGAATGAAAGGGGGGGAAAAGAAAATTTGTTAAAAATAGGGGCGGGGCCGTAAAAGGCTGCCTACGTATCTCCGAAGGAGAATTCAGGCCCTACGTATTTCAAATACAAAGGAAATTTCATTTTCATTCATTCATTTATGGTGATTACAAGGAAAGTTAAAAAACAGATAATAAAGTGTCCTAAAAGATAGATGGTGCCTTCACCGAAGCTTCTTCCTCTAACTGTCGTATTAGCCACGGGGGACAAACTCAACTTGAATCTTTCCCATGTTGACGAGGGATTCCACGTCATAGCGAAAGTTTTCTTGAAAGGCGTGAAGTAGTGATAATAAAACAAAGTGTGCTCAGTGACCGGCATATTAGGCTCCTGTTGGTCACAGGTAAGGACGGTGTTCCTACCCCACATATACGGGATCTTCCCAATGTTGATCAGGTTGCGGATCGCTGCCTTAAGCTCCACACATTCCTCTATAGTGTGTCCTCTTTGGTTCGGGTGGCAGGCGCATGTCTTTTGAGAGCTTTCATGCCCAAACCCAAAAGTGGTTCCTTCGAGAGGCTTCATCATACTTGATGCCTTAAGGTGCTCGTAAATGAGAGCACACGGCATGACTCTTGCCCCCACGCTATGTGTCCGCTCATAAGCCGGGAGAGTGATCTTTTGGTCCCCTCCTTTCAGACGTCCCAGGAAGGGAGGCATATAAATGATTTCCTCATCGACATCTTCTTCAGTAGCTCCAGGATGAGTGTCTTTTGGACCACTATTGGCTTCTTGATTGAAGAAAGAGCATTTCCCGCATGTCTTCTGAAGTCTCATAGTTGCATCTTTGAAGGCATCGCGTTTCTTCCGCACAGCAACTGTCTTTTTACTTATAACATCGCATTTGGTCATCTTTGCTGCCAATTCCGCGTCTAGTGCCGCATTTGCTGCTTGTGCGATCGCGGTGGCAAACTCCACTTCTATTCTCCTTTCTCTGGTTTCTTGGATCTCTCACCTGAGCCGCTGCAATTCCATCCTCAAATCCTCCTCGGTTAGCTCTATGTCGATATCCTTGCCTTTTTCCATCTTAGCGGCAATTTCACCTTTCCTGAGATGATAGAGTAGTATTTTAGGATTTGGTAGTAAGCTATTATTTCTGACTGGGAAACTCAAGACTCGTGAAATTTTGATCGGACATTTTGGTAGTGACTTGTACTTGGTATTGTAGAGATTTTTGAAAAATTTTTGAAAAGGGGTGGGCTAAAATATCTTCATTCAAAGCAACAATATCACATAAACAGTTAAAGCACACAAGCATATATCGCGCGTCCTAAACAAGTAGGGGGCCCTTTTGTGCCAAGGGTAGGCCTAGCGTATTTGAAAGATGTATGTGTAGAATTGAACCATTTTGTCACCCCAAAGAAAATTTCGCACATAAAATGATGTTCAAGAAGCGAAATAAGCAAGGGAAGTAGGGAATAAACGAAAATCACAAAGGAAAGGCCCACACAGGGGTCATTTGATAAGAGTACCAAAATACAAGAAAGACAAGCCCATGTAGGGGTCATTTGATAAGAGTACCAGATTACAAGAAAGGCAAGCCCACGCAGAGGCAAATAATAAGTACATATAGAAAAATCCACGCAGGGGCGGAATCCGCTAAGATGTTCCCGATGGCCCCGCCTCTGATCTGCTC
>NW_026026620.1:0-601 GCF_019186545.1 Solanum stenotomum
CATAATACTGAGTTGGACTAGGGTTTCAACATACCCATATAGTCCTAGAACTATCAGCCACGTAGGTGTAAGTCCCCTCTGTGGGCAACATTAGTTTAGTGATCACGTCAGCATGCCTCTATACCTCTGGCAGGGTATATTGGGTCCTCTCGATGGGGCGTATACATCGGACTCCACATTTAGCTCATGTGGTTTTATGTCGGTTATTAGTAGCTCCCACAGTTCAGTCAGACTCTATTGCATTGACCATATTTCAGTACAGTCAGTATTCAGTCTCAGCATGTTATAAATTTGGTCATTTCATCAGTTAGCTCAGTATTCAGTATTTCAGTATCTATATCATGTTCAGATGATTTCATTGCTTTATTGTTTCGTTCAGTTATATGTTATTTCAGCTTTACTCTATCCTGCATGCTCAGTACCTTTCAAGTACTGACGCATACGTGCGCTACATCTTCTCGTGATGTAGGTTCAGGTTCTCAGCATCCAGATCACGCTTAGATCGGTTCNGATCTCTAGTTCAACAGCATCAGTGGTGAGTCCTCATTCTTCGAGGACTAGTGACATGTCTACCTTTATCGCTTTTAGTCTTTAGTTTCAG
>NW_026026621.1:0-323 GCF_019186545.1 Solanum stenotomum
GGAAACACATCTATGAAGTCACGAACAATAGGAATTGACTCAACCGGAGGAACCTCCCTACTCATATCACGTACATAGGCCAAATATGATAAGCATCCGCTAGCCACTAGCCTCCTAGCACGAATAAAAGAGATAACCCCAACTGGTGTGCTACCACGAGATCCCTGCCACACCACCGGAGGAATACCGGGAATGGCTAAGGTAACGGTCTTAGAAAAGCAATCTAAAACAGCGCGATAAGGGGATAACCAATCCATGCCCAGAATCACATCGAAATTAACCATGTCAAGCAATGTAAGGTCAGCCCGGGTGTCACGCCCCTG
>NW_026026622.1:0-649 GCF_019186545.1 Solanum stenotomum
AACATCAATACGCAAGCGGAACTACTAATTCTCTTTAGCCAATCTTAGACAAGAACTTAAAATGTACTAAGGGACACAGCCCCTTTACAAATGAAATGAAACTTTAGTGTCTATTACAATGACTAAGAAACTTCTAAACATAGTCCTCGAATCTTGAGGACATACCAAAGACTTGGAAGAGTGAAGCAATCCAAGCAACTCCAAAGCACAATCTCCTCCTAGTTACCACAACCTACACTTGTAGTAAAATAGAAGAAAGGGGTTAGTACAACACACGTACTAAGTATGAGGATATGCAAAACATGCTAAAAAGGACATTTGTTCGGAAGTTATGCTTTCATGCCATTTTGATAAAATCTCATGAACATCAACATAATAGGCACCTTACAAGTCACAACCAATAATACAAAGTCATATGCTTCACAATACCTCTTAAACATGCATAACCCATTTACCTTTTACCTTCTTGCCTTGGACCTCCACCTTAAGTAACCTTTAAGCAATACATTTGTGCAATGTATAGGCAACGTCCCATACCATCACCCACACTAAGGCACCACCATAAGGTCACACAAAGTGCACTTACCATGCATACCTCAACCTTCACCAATTAATCATATGAGACATATAAGCACATAAGCCAACAAGT
>NW_026026624.1:0-212 GCF_019186545.1 Solanum stenotomum
CTCTTACTCTTTTAAAAAAGGGAAAAACCGATCAAAAATCAGTCTTACACCTTAATATATATCCAAAGACAAGGCTAGGATAATAAGAAAAAACAAATATCAGAAATAATAATAGACAATTAAAAATATACGCAAATAGAGTATGTAGATTATGAATTAGAAAGTGAGGATAGTATATATGAATTATCAGAGCTATGGATAATAAGAAACAT
>NW_026026625.1:0-21100 GCF_019186545.1 Solanum stenotomum
TACATATGCTTGTAGGAGGTATTAGGTACTCGTGAAATAGTAGAGGTGCTTGTTGGCTTGGGGCACCAAACATTATCCAAAAAGAAAATGTTCACAGATGTTTTGGAAGAGATTCTTTCTTGTCTGGTGGAAAGAAAAGGAAAAAAAGCTTTCACAATTTGATGTCATTAAGGATTGAAAGAGATGAGCCGAGGGTCTATCTGACACAAACTCTCTACCTCGCCAAGGTAGGGACATAATTTTTCCCCATCCCAACCCCACTTGTGAGATTATGGTGTGTATGTTGTGTACCTGCCTAAAGAAAAGATTATAGGATATTATTAGTATTGCTCCTACTCCTTTATTCAAATGCATTTTTATCAATTTGAGTATTATTTTTTACATTTTTGGAGTATGTACATGCGTTACAGAATGTTATTAGTATTGCTATAAACAATATTCTTAAGTTCAAATTAATACTGATATAAACTAGTTTACGTCTCAATTCACTTTTATAAATTAATTTAGATACAATTATTTCTAACTATATGTTTGTTCTTTTGATTTCTAACAAATAATACCGCAACTGAAAAATATTACCATAGCAGAACAAGAATCTGGCCTTGAGGATCTACTACGAAACTTTGATAAAGTTGAGGAGACTATTCACTATGGAAGAAATTATTATTTCACGATGAAATTTCTCATTGAAAAAACTTCAGCTGCCACAGATATTTTGATTGAATTAGTAAGAAAAGAAAAAAATAATAGTGTTTTTATATGGAAAAATTAGAAAGCTTTCCAGTATTTCAATGAGAGTTTGTTTCCCACCGTGTGTTTCCCTGAGTTGTTTGATGGGAAACAGGTGGGAAAATAATCTTTTTAGTACAATTTTTTCATTGATTCACGGTGAAAAAAGGTCTACTTTTCTGGTAGTGTTTTCCATATTTATCTGGTTTTTTGGAAAAATAGAAAAGGATCCTTAGTCAAAAGGCATCTTTCCAAGTGGGGACTCTTGAGATTAATGTATGGACAGACTTTAGCCTGTAAAGATGAGTATGTGTTCAATTATTAGCAATCGCTGTTGAAGCTTATGAGTTCGAAGTTCTAATTCTAAGTTGGTGAGTTCTAAATTAATAGTTGTATATATTTAATGAACTTAGACCAAAGTTATTGGATTGAACAGAACTCATAATTTATAACTCCGCCCATGTAGTGTTGCATAGTCTTCGTCTCTTTTGCCTTAAACATCTTTTAACTGTACAATGGATATGCTTTCTACTGTTGTATCTGGTTTTATTGTTGAGGTAGGGAAGTACATGTGTAAATGCATCTATCCTAAGATTGAAAATATTGTCTGTATCTCGTCAAAGATTGAAAATCTAAGGGAGGAAATGAAGAATCTAACAAAGTTTAGAGATGATATCAATGCAAAGGTGGATGAAGCTGAGGGAGAAGGCTATAAACCAAAACCAGATGTTGTCAAGTGGATTGAAGATGTTCGCGAAGTAAAATGAATGGGAAACTATGCAAGAAAGCATTGCAGCGGCAAAGACATTTACATATAAATGTTGTCCAAATTGCAGCTTTCGCTCAGAAGTCTTCACTCAAGCACGGAACTTCCGAGATCAACTTAGCAGGCTTAAAGAGGTCAGAGAAAACTTTGGATCCAATTTGGTGGTAGAAAATTACCAAGTGAAAAAAGTTGAGTTCATCCCGGGACCATCAATAGAAGGTCAGTCAACAGCAACAAGGAATCTCAACAAAATCCTGCAACTGTTAGAAGATGATAAGGTATTACTGGATTTAAATCAAGATTAGTAATCCTAAATAGTTTAGAATTTGGTAGTTGCTAATTTTATTAATTCCTGTCTAATTAGATTTTATTGTCAAAATGTTTTTTAGCCAAAAGTTGATTTTTTTTTCTATTATAAATATTGGTACAACTGCTTCTTTTCTTAAGGAGGTTAAGCTACAAATTTAAGATCAAGAGATTATGACTGAATGATCAAAGCCTACCACGTCCTTGTTTCTCAAATTTTCTGAAGTTCTTCTATATGACAGAAATTGCATCTTTCACTTGTGGATAAATTATTTTTTTGGGACATTTGAATCCTTTCAGGTATGCATCATCGGTATGTGGGGTACCAGAGGAGCTGGGAAAACAACATTGGTAAGTAATCTGAACAATGAGCTCCTAAAGACGGATGTGTTAGGTCCTAAACTGTCTTTTGGTGTAGTGGTATGGGTTACAGTGCCCAAACCACCAATAGACGTAAGAAATGTTCAAGCACAAATTGCTAGCAGATTAAACCTAAAGGTAGATAATGAGGGAAGTGCAAAAAGCATTGCCAGCAAAATCTATCAAAGACTCGAGCAAGAAAAGAGTTTCCTTCTCATACTAGATGATGTTTGGGAGCCTATAAATTTGGATGACGTAGGCGTGCCCCAACCTGAAGATCCCGCAAGAAGCAAGGTCATTATAACTTCTCGTTCTTTGGATGCTTGTAAGCAAATGAAAATAGACACTGAAATGAAGGTTTACACATTGGATGCGGATGAATCCTGGCAACTATTTGTCAAAAATGCGGGAGATAGTGCCAATCTGGAGCATATTCAATCATTCACAAAGGATATTGTAAGAGAGTGTGGTGGTTTACCTTTAGCAATCACTGTTATTGGAACATCTATGAGAGGCAAGAATAGGGTCGAGCTCTGGGAAGATGCTTTGAAATCACTTAGAATATCCACACCTCATAACAAAGAAGTAGAAAAAAAGGTGTACAACGTCATCAAGTGGAGTTTTGATTCTTTAGAATCTCAGGATGATATTGAATTATCCTCAGATCATGAGAACAAAAAGAGAGGTGACATTCGAAGTTGTTTCTTGTATTGCTCCTTATATCCGGCAGCAATGTCAACAAATGATCTCATACATTGCTGGTGAGCAGAGGGGTTCCTCGGTGAACATGACACATATGAAGAAACCTACAACAGGGGAATCACAATGATTGAAAGTCTAAAAGATGCCTGCTTGCTAGAAGCTGATGAGGTGGATTGTGTGAAGATGCATGATGTGGTTCGTGATGTTGCTAAATGGATAGATGAATCCATTTCACATAATGAAGTGCCAGCTTCTGTCAAGAGATTGTCTTTCATAAGCAACAAAATTGAGCACCTCACAGAATGCCCAGAGACAACAACTTTACTATTTGCAAGACAATTATAGCCTTAGGGAAATTCCCCATGAATTCTTTTTGTTATTTCCAGCACTAAGAGTTGTGAATCTGAGTCATACTGGTATTACAACATTGCCTTGTTCCATCAATAGTTTATGTCAACTACGTGCTTTAATACTACACCATTGTATTATATTTGAAGAGTTTACCACCTATTGGTAATCTTTGCAGTTTGCAATTGCTCGATTGTGATAATACAAGGTTATGTTGTCTACCGCAAGGAATGGACAAGTTGATAAATCTGAGGCTATTAGATCTGCCTGTATGTAATTTTGAGAAGAGCATCGGCGAAGGACTTTTCCTCAAATTGCCTAGGATTGAAATGTTAAATATTCGGAGAGACCGTCACAGACTGACGTCTTTTGATGAGATATCGTCTCTACACAATCTGACTTGTCTTTATATTAATTTTGATAGCTCATCAATTTTGAATACAGACTACACCTGGATGAAAAGATTTCACATTGAAATTGGGGAAACTTCAATGAGAATACCATTCAATAAGTCAAGAAAGATGATAACCGTCTCGGATTGTGAAAATTTCAAGCATTCAGGCATGTTGCAGTTTGCTTCAGATTTGTACTTGTTAAAATGCATGGGTATCGGGAAGTTGATTGTGAACAAGAAGAGTACTTTTAATGGTTTAAAATCACTCTACATAGAGCATTGTTCTTGTGATTTCGGAGCAGCGGTACAAGGAAGTGGACAATTTGACCCTCTGCCAAATCTGGAATATCTCAGCCTCGTTGCAGTATATAATTTAAAGAGTGTTTCTGATTTCGGTCAACTTCTGGGTCTAAATTACAACAACTGGATGCATTCGGTTGTTCAAGTTTAAAATGTCTTTTCAACGCTTTTTCTGTACCCAAGCAGTTGAAAAAAATAAATTTGTCCTTCTGTTTCAAGGTGGCAGAGTTAGAAACGTTAGGGGAATACCTGGAGAAACTTGACGTGATCGGATGCTATGGAATAAGGAAGTTGCCTCTCTCTATTCAAACATCCAACAACATCAAAGTGATAAGAGGATCATTAGAATGGTGAAGCCGATTAGAGTGGGATGACGACAACTTCAAGTCAAATTTACACCATTGCTTCGTACCATATCTCGGTTGGTAAAACTGAAAGGATCAAATTTACAGCATTGATTCAGGTGATGTGCTAATTACCTTTCACATTTCTCAATTAATTTGGTAATTCGATTTTTAAAAATGTTATTGTGAAAAAAAAAATGTTATTGTGAAGATACTCTTAATTATTTTATCTAAGACTAATCAAAATAGAATTTGCCTTTTTATTTCTACTTGATTTATAAAAATTTCATTTTAAATTATTGTTATAGTAATAACACTAAAGATGCAGAATTCACTTGTTGTTGCCTCATGCAGGACTAAAAAAGCAGAGGAAGGAACTTACCGCACCAGAGATGCAGAGTTCGCGCCTGTCAGATGTCTTAATAACTTATTCCTTTTTGTTCTATTGTAGTTTTTTGTTACAGTTGTGTTGTGTGATCATCTTGTTAATTTGTAATGAGCATTTTAGCGCATTCTTAAATTGTACATTCAAAATTTAGCTCATCATCTTCTTTTTCCATGTTTTGTTCTCATGATAGCACATGTATACCAGCTATCAAGAGTTTGAAATCTGAGAGCGCCTATTACACCTTTGTGCTATAAATGAAGTATTTTTCGAAAAAGCATTTATTATAGATTGACAATAACATTAGCAAAGAAGATCGTGTTGTGATGGAATTTTTGACAATGTTTGATTGACAATGTCTGATGTTAGTTAAAACCATAACATAAAGTTAAAAGTTGAGATAATTATGAAGAAAAACAATTTAATTCGTCCAAATGTTTTACCTAGAGAAATATTTTCCATCATACCAACACACTTTCATGAAAAGCTAAAAAGTCTTTACCAAATCATCAATCCATGTATACTTCCTTTCAACAAACATATTTTACAACATAACATGCATTCAGTATTTACAACAAATCAAAACATTTAACGTTAGCAATAAAAAATAACACGGAAAAATTTCTCATACCAGTCTAAAATATAATGCCATTGATTGATGAAAAGGTTTTTGGAAATTTACAAGAGTCCATACACTATAGGTTACATTTGATGACATATATACAAGACAATACTGATTGTGATGCTAACTGCCAGGCTTGACAATTCAATGTATGGAAAATAGAAAAGAATAATTTAGTCAAAAGGCATCTTTCCAAGTGGGGACTATTGAGATTACTGTAACAATTCTGTGTGTGGTTGTTGGCATTTTGCATTAATGGATGAGCTTATGTGTTCAGAATTCTAATTATTTTAGGTTGTTGAGTTCTAAATTAATCGTCATTGCCTTTTTCTTTTACTTCTCTGAATTCTGCCTTACACAAACAGTTTAGCATTCTGATCAGAAATATATCTCCTTTTCTTTACCTCAAGAATTGTTCAATGGAAATACTTATTAATGTTGTAGGTGGCTTTGTTGTTGAGGTGGGAAAGTTTGTATCGAAATGCATCTATCCTAAGATCGAAAATATTGTTTGTTTCTCATCAAATGTTGAAAATTTAAGGGACGAAATGGAGAAGCTAACAAAGTTAAGAGATGATATCAAAGGAAAGGTGGAAATAGCTGAAGGAGAAGGCAATAAACCAAAACCAGATGTTATCAAGTGGATCGAGGATGTTCGCGAGCTGGAGAATGAATGGGAAACTATGCAAGAAAGCATCGCAACAGCGAAGATGCTTACATATAAATGTTGTCCAAATTGCAGCCTTCGCTCGGAAGTCTCCACTCAAGCACGGAACATCCGAGATCAACTTTGCAAGCTTACAGAGGTTGGAGAAAGCTTTGGATCAAATTTGGTGGTAGAAAATTACCAGATGAAAAAAGTTGAGTTCATCCCGGGACCATCAGTAAAAGGTCAGTCAACAGCAACAAGGAATATCAACAAAATCCTGCAACTATTAGAAGATGATAAGGTAATTGTTAGAATTAAATTAACATTTAATTTTAAATATTTTAGGATTTGGTAACTGCTAATTTCATTAATTCCTGTCTAATTAGATTTTAGGCAAAAGACATCAAGTATCCGTAATCTATGGACGAATTTTCAAGATACTTTCTATCTTTTACGAGGGATCTTATTATCCATTACAGGGCGAAAATCTGGGGCATGTAAACCTGTGATCTCTCCGTAAAATTAGATAATTTATGTATATATTTTCAAAAATTTGTGTAATATGATCCATTTAAATCTTTATTAAAATTGAATTTTATATCCAACCACGTAGTGAATAATATATATCACAACAAATAGGACCGCGTAAAGATAAAGTGTGTCCCCAGAACTTTGGGTATAGTTCACGGGGTACTTATATGACCATTGTTGCATCAAAGCCTCCTACATCCTTCTTTCTCTAATTTTCTATATTTCTTCTACATGACTCTTGTTGTATTTTTCATTTGTGGGTAAATTATTTTTTGGGGTATTTGAATCCTTTCAGGTTTGCATCATAGGAGTGTGGGGTACGGGAGGAGTTGGGAAGACTACTCTGGTGAAGAATCTGAACAACGAACTTCGAAAGATTGATGTGTCAAGGTCTAAATTGTCTTTTGGTATTGTGGTATGGGTTACAGTGCCCAAACCAATGGACATAAGTAAGGTTCAAGCAAAAATTGCCAAAAGATTAAACCTGGAGGTAGAAGACAACGGAAGTGAAGAAAGCAATGCCAGCAAAATCTTCCAAAAGCTAAAGGAAAAAAAGAGTTTCCTTCTCATACTTGATGATGTTTGGGAAGATATAGATTTGGATCATGTTGGTGTGCCCCAACCTGAAGATCACGCAGGAAGCAAGGTCATTATAACTTCTCGTTTCTTGGGTGTTTGTAAGCAAATGAAAACACACACTGAACTGAATATTTCCACATTGGATGAGGATGAATCTTGGCAACTGTTTATCAAAAATACGGGAGATGTTGCCAATCTGGAGCATATTCAACCATTAGCAAAGGAAATTGCACGAGCGTGTGGTGGTTTACCTTTAGCAATCACTGTTGTTGGAACATCTATGAGAGGGAAGCCAAGGGTCGAGCTCTGGGAAGATGCTATGAAATCACTAAGAATGTCCGAACCTCATAACAAAGATGTAGAAAAAAAGGTTTACAAGGTCATCAAGTGGAGTTTTGATTCTTTAGAATCTCAGGATATTGAATTATCCTCAAAGCAAAGAAGCACACATGTGAACCAAAAGAGAGGTGACATTCAAAGTTGTTTTTTATATTGCTCCTTATATCCGGCAGCTATTTCAATAGATGATCTTATACATTGCTGGTGGGCAGAGGGGTTCCTTGGTGAACATGACACATATAGAGAAGCCTATAACAGGGGAATCACAACGATTGAAAGTCTAAAAGATGCCTGCTTGCTAGAAGCCCATAAGATGGATTGTGTGAAGATGCATGATGTGGTTCGTGATGTTGCTATATGGATAGATAATTCCTTTGGGTTAACTAAGATATCACATTCTAAAGTATCAGCTTCTGTTAAGAGAATATCTTTCGTAAGCAACAAAATTGAACGTCTACCTGATTGCTTCACAGAATGCCCAGAGACAACATCATTACTATTGCAAAAGAATCCCCTTGAGAAAATTCAAGATGAACTTTTTTTGGCTTTTCCATCCCTAAGAGTTCTGAACCTGAGTGGAACTAGTATTAGTTCTTTGCCTTCTTCCATCAATAGTTTATATCAGCTACATGCTCTAATACTACAAAATTGTTGTTCGTTGAGAGAGTTACCACCTATTGGTAATCTTTGCAATTTGCAATTGCTCGATTGTGATGATATAAAGTTATGTTGTCTGCCGCACGGAATGGACAAGTTGACAAATCTAAGGCTATTAAATCTGCCTGTAGGTGATTTGAAGGAGAGCATTGGCCAAGGATTTTTCCTCAAAATGCCTAGGATTGAAATGTTAAAGATGCTGCATAGTAAAATTGGTGACCTTTATTGTTGGACCACGGGAAATATTCGGCCAAGGACTGTTCTTGGACCAACTTCTTTTGATGAGATATCATCTCTACACAATGTGACATCTCTTTTTATTAGATTGGATAGCTTATCAATTTTCAATCGAGATCATACCTGGATGAAAAGATTGAAAAGATTTCACATTGAAATTGGGAATACTCCAACTCATGTACCATTCAACAAGTCAACAAGGATGATAAGTGTCTCCAAGTGTGAAATTTTCAGTAACGGAGAGCTCTCAAGCATGTTGCAGTTTGCTTCACATTTGCACTTGGAAAAATGCATGGGTCTCATGAAGTTGATTGCAAACAAGAGTTTTGATGGATTAAAATCACTCTACATTCACGAATGTAGTTGTGATTTCGGACCATCAGAAGAAGGAAGTGGACAGTTTGATCCTCTGCCAAATCTGGAACATCTCAGCCTCGCTTCTGTAGATCATTTAAAGAGTGTTTCTGATTTCGGTCAACTTCTGGGTCTTAGATTTTCTGAATTACGCCAACTGGATATATCCTATTGTCGTAATTTAACATGTCTTTTTAATGTTGGTGGTGCTTTTTCTGTACCCAAGCACTTGGAAGAAATTACAGTTAACCATTGTAAACAGGTGGTAGAGTTGTTAGTACAATGCGGCTCTAGTCAGAGGGCACTCGACAACTCAGAAATTCCAAAAGTTCGGAAGTTAGTGCTGAGAGACTTACCAAAATTGGGAACGTTGGGGGAGCCACAGAGTATGTGGGAACACATGGATGAACTTGAGGTGATCAATTGCTATGAAATAAAGAAGTTGCCTCTCTCTATTCAAACCTCCAACAAAATCAAAGTAATAAGAGGATCACCGAGATGGTGGAGCCTATTGGAGTGGGATGACGATAAATTCAACTCAAATTTAGAGCATTGGTTACTACCAGTCTGATCAGAGTTGACATTACTTTCACTACATCTCAGGTGATGTGCCAATTAACTTTCGGAAAGTACTTTAAGATAGTTCAAAATATTTCTCAGACAAAAAAATTGCGGTTAAATTAAAAACTCATTTGGCTCTCGAAATCCAAAATGTGCCACATAACTTGGGATGGAAAATATTTTCTGACAACCAAATATCATTCAAATGCTAACTAGAGCTTCACTTTTTGTTGCTTTATTCAGGAAACTAAAAAGGCAGAGGAAGGAACTTCTTGCACCAGAGAGACAGAATTTCGAGCTAAAGTTGATCGGTCGAGTTTGCTGTGATGTATTTCCTGTTAAATGTCTTAATTTTTTTTTCTGCCAGTAACTGCTCCTGTTAGATATTTTGTTGCTTGATAGTACATGGAGTAATTTCTTGTTTCGATTGTGTTGTGTGATCATCTTGTTTATTTGTAATATTGCTTCTGCATTTAAACATTTTAGAGCATTCTTAAATTGTACATTAAAATTTAGGCATAATACATAAATGTGTCCCTTAACTGGGCTTCAACTGATATCTATGCCCTTCATTTTTGGGCGTGCACATGTAGACACTTAAACTTTTTTGGGCGTGCACATGTAGACACTTAAACTTTTCAAAAGTTGTACAAGAAGACACATGTATCCTATGTGGCAGTTCTGTGCCCTACACGGCATCCTACGTGTATTATGCCACATAGGATACATATGCCTACTTCTTTAACTTTTGGATTGTTTAAGTGTCTACATTGTATTGGGGGATTGGAGAACACAACTATGGTCTAAAATTTTAAATTGAAGCATGAATGAAAGGGAAAACAGTGATGGGTCTAACACGAATGGATCATAACGATGGCTACTTTGTAGCTCGATTTAATGATAGGAATGAATTTCGTGGTTTCTTCCGAGTGGTTATTGTGTCAAATCATGTTGTCCAGATTTGTTATTTATATATGTCAAAGTTGTTGACATTTACCTACTGTGAAGTGGATGGGCTTAATTATTTTAAATCATGTTGCCTAGTTTTGTTATTATATATGTCAAGTTGTTGATGCTTAACTAAAGTAAAATGGATGAACTTAATTGTTTTAAACCATGTTGCCTAGTTTTCTTATTATGTCAAGTCGCTGATGTTTACAAATAATTCTCCATGTTTTCTTATTAATTTTTTTCTTTTAATTCTCCAAGTTATGCCTTAAACAAAGAAGAAACAGTCAGTAGCTTCATTTGATCATCTTTGAGAGTGTCATTAGCATTCTTGATGGCTTATATGAGTCCACCACAAATCGGCGAACCAGGTTCCTCCCTTGATTCTGGTGCAATTAACAGAGATAAAGGACAAGTTTAACAAATAGTAAGAACATAGAGAATTTGCGTGGTAATCTCCTTGCTCAAGAGAGTAAAAACATGACCTACCACATAGGATTCTCAACATCTTCACTAATCACCAACCAATGTTCATATTACAATCTGTTTTTTTTTTTTGTAACCAATGTAAATTACCATTAACAAGCGAAAAAACAAATACACCTAAAGAGCACTCAACCTCCTAATGGGTACGAAGAGAGTTAAGACTCCTACAGAACTCTAGTTACACAAATCTCTGTTTCTACACCGTTTGACTACCTCAAGTCTATTTACAAATTCCTTCTTAATCTGTGTCACGGCAGTATCTGAATTCTACAGTGATGCCTTTAAACAGTTTCCAGTTCCTTGCTCTCCAAACATGGTATATCATTGCTCCTCCGCACAATGCAACATTAAGTTCCTTGTGAAATTGCTGCTAATTCTTCCTTCTGAGTCTATTTAGAGGATATGTTTGACAGTTCCAATAGGAATAAGTGTCCCAGACCATTGTTGCATTTCAGTCTGGACTCTCACTATCCATTCACAAGTAGAAAAACAGATGGATATGTGTCTCATCCATTGATTTATCACACAAACAGCATGTGTCATCTTCCACTGGAACATTTAATCTCTTGAGTCTCTCTTTGGTTAGTAATCTATCTTGCATAGCCACTGCACCAAAAATGATCTTTAGTGTCATTTAATTAGCGGCAATAGCTTAATTGCCGCTAAACATGTATTTTTAGCACCAATTAGCACTCTTTGTAAGTATCTCTTGCATAGCTAGCCACAATATGAACTTATGCTTAGGTTGAGCAAATCTTGTCGAGATTAAGTCAGACACTCTAAGTCTAGCATGTTGTCCCAATAGTGTATTGTAACTCTGTGTGAATGAGTACTTTCCCCCGGGAGTGAGCAAGTAAGCACCAAATGAATACCAAACCTGCATCTCTGCTTTCAAAGCATTAACCTTCTTCCAGTACCAACTACTCTATTGTAAGACTATACTGCAATACCTCTATTGCAAATACCATGTGACTCAGCTAACTCTAACTGAGAGCAAAGCATACCACAAGAATCAATTACAAACAAGTCACCTACACTTACTTCTACAAATAAAAGTAGGCTTACAATGATAATTAAGAACAAAGTACAAAGTCTTAACAACTAGAACCTAGGGACATCTTCAGTTCTACACGAGCAAGTCCTTAGTTATTTTAGCTTTGCCTTGGACAGAACAATTGCGGCTGAGAGATGAGTGCAATCTTTGCCAAAATTTATATTGCCTGAATCTTTTGTTAGCCTTTTTGTCCAATTTTAAAAATGATTATATATATGCCTGAGGCAATTGAATAGAATTTATATTGCTTTTTCTTTTTCTTATTATCACAGGTGTTATTATTCAGGAGTTTCGAGCAGAGGACGGATATTTTCGAGCTAAAGTTATTCGGTAGAGTGTGCTGTCAGATGTTTTTTATGCCAATAACTGTTCCTTTTTTGTACTATTTTTGCTTTCTGGTTCTGATATTTTGATTGCTTGACTAGCTATACACCGAGTCATTTCTTGTTCCGGTTGTGTTGTGTGATCATCTTGTTAATTTGTAATGAATTGGTGCTGCTTCTATGTTTAAACATTAGAAATTTAGCCAATTTACTTGATTTCTCGAGTTCTGATAATATATTTAACATCTCCTTACAACAAGTTCATGATAATAAGTATAAACGTTTTGGAAACTGAAAATCACTTTTTTGGAAACTGTTTCAGTTGTGTTGTGTGATCATCTTGTTAATTTGTTATAAACTTGTATTGCTTCTGGTTTTTAAATTATACCTTCAAAATTTAGCACATGATGATCTTGATTTTTCCATGTTTTGTTCTCATGACAAAAGAAGGAAAACGATAATCATAATTTGAAATATGAGAGAGTACTCTATTACACATTTGTGACAGAGGTTTCTCGTATGGTAAAAGGTTCTATGGTAAACAGCTGAAAACTTAGCAGACAAGAAATTTCACTACCTTAGAACCATTATAATTATAACCGGCTGGCTGTCTAGTTGTAGTTGGATCTATAGGTGTTTGGAATGCTACAAATTCCACGATCAAGATAATTGTCCTAGTGTTTTTGCCTCCATTGGGATTTGAATATGAGACCGGCCTTTGGAGTTTCAACCTACTTGGTCACATCCCCTTCTTTTTCTCAATCTGGTTAAGCCTTCAAATCCGGCAGAGAATAGAGTGTTTGATTTCATGCTCCTGAAAACAGGAATCAAACATGAGTTATCGTGTGTTCATACAATGCTCGCAGAATGGTCACTTTTGACATTAATCGTATCTCATTTTTTCCTCACCCAATCTGCACTACGTGTTCGATTTCATCATGCTTCTGAAAATAGGAATCAAAGAAAAGAATAAAGATAATTCTGTTCATGAAGTTAAGAATGAAACAATCATTTTACAAAATGGGACAAGATATTTTACAAGAATAAAGTATTGCTTTGTTGATCATATTTGCCTTCAATTTTACTTATTCTATTTGCTTTCTTTTTTACTTTTTACTTTTTACTTTTTACCTTCTCTCAAAATTGTGCTATAAATACTGAAGAAGCACTCAGTTTATGAATTGACCATCTTTGAGAGCATCATTAGTGTTCTAATCAGAAAAAAAAATAAAATATTTACCTAAAGAATTGTTCAATGGATATACTTTTTAATGTTGTAGGTGGCTTTGTTGTTGAGGTGGGAAAGTTTGTATGTAAATGCATCTATCCTAAGATTGAAAATATTGTCCGTTTCTCGTCAAAGATTGAAAATCTAAAGGAGGAAATGGAGAAGCTAACAAAGTTTAGAAATGATATCAAAGGAAAGGTGGAAGAAGCTGAGGGAGAAGGCTATAAACCAAAACTAGATGTTATCAAGTGGTTGGAAGATGTTTGCGAGCTGCAGAAAGAATGGGAATCTATGCAAGATAGCATTGCAACGGCTAAGACGCTTGCATATAAATGTTGTCCAAAATGCAGCCTTCGCTCGGAGGTTTCCACTCAAGCACAGAAGATCCAAGATCAACTTCACAGGCTTAAACAAGTCGGAGAAAGCTTTGGATCCAATTTGGTGGTAGAAAATTATCAGATTATAAAAGTTGAGTTCATCCCGGGAACATCAATAGAAGGCCAGTCAGCAGCAACAAAAAATCTCAACAAAATCCTACGACTACTAGAAGATGATAAGGTAATATTGGAACTAATTCAAGATTTAATTCTAATATTTTACTATCTGGTGGTAGAAAATTATCAGATTAATTATAAAAGTGTCACAACCTGTTTTTTAGTCGAGTCGTGACTAGAATCCGATGCCTTAACTTGATCGAGCGAACCAACTTGACTGTTCTAACCTATTATTTAAAAAGGATAGAAACTCACTCTCTCAATGGAAGTGTAAAACACACCATTTGCCATGTTAACCTAAAGTGTTCGCTAGATGCATTTCTGTCAAGTTCAAATGTCTATTTGGTCACTAATTTAGTTTGAAGGTTTATCTTACAAAACATGTCAATCAAAGGGTTATCTAGGCATTTAACCTTTCAGAATCTATTTTTTAACCTAAGTATTTATAACTTTTTCTTTTAAGTTCATTAATATTATAGTAGAATAATATTTTTATGAATCTATCACAAAATTTAACAAGCCTTATTTTTATGACCATTATTTCAATATAATATGCATTAAACATGTGTATATATATACATGCATAATGCATATATTTTTATCTTTCTCCACTCTCTTACTCCATGTGTTTCATATTATTTGGCTCTTCTTTATATGACTCCCTTCTAAAAAATTATTTAGATGTGTATTTTACTAAATTAGCATTATTAATAATGTTTTGAAACTTTAAATTTGACTACTACTACTTTATGCAGTTATATCATGATTATTTTCACCCATGATATTATGATATATTTTATACAGTTTTTGTATTCATGTAACAAATTTTTAATAAAAGCATAAACATTATCATGAAAAGGTGAAAATTACTAATTAAGTTCTATAATGAAGTAAATTAACATATTAATGAGAAATTAATTTTATTAATAATAATCAAAACTCTCATATTTGTTTATACAAGTGAAAATAGCAGAGAATAATAATTGTACAAATATATTTCGATGCGGAAAAATACAAAATAATTAATTAAATTAAGGTCAAATTTTTAAATATTGCATTTATTTAGATTTTAAACTCCATCAATACCAGTCAAAAACTTGTTTATTTACATAGACAATAGAGAATACCCATGTCGATTATATTACCTGACCCTCATTTTAAATATAATTGTTTTAATTTACTTGTCCAATTTATGAAATTAAAAGAATTTTTTAATTTTGGTTTATCTCTGCCCTTAGTATTAAATAATTGTATAAAATAGTAGTCAAATTTAAAGTTTCAAAGAATTATTAATAATGTTAGTTTAGTAAAATACACCTCTAATTAATTTTTTAAGAATATCCTATCTAAATGTAAGGGGGTCAAAAGAATATGAAAAACCAGTCGAGCCTAACTGTACCAAACAGATGTATATCTTTTTTCAGTAAAACCGTGGACTTTCTATTTGAGTGTATAACCGTCCCGAATAATTGGAATGGTCTTTTTAATTTATAAAAAAAAAAAAACTGAAAAGTTCTCAAACCGAACCGAATAACCTTAAATGTAATATTTATATATTAATAATATGTTAAATATAATAATAAATATATTTTATAACATTTTTCAAATATGAATCACCTAGGTCCTAGATACTATAATAGGTATTCCATCAAACAATATGGCAAAACATATGCAAGCACTCTTATTTAATGTTTAAGATCAAACAATACGGTAACACAGTTTTATATTCTTGACATCATGGTGAAGAATTGAAGTGTTTCTTCAAAAAATATATTTTAATAATAGTATATTTTGAGGTGATACTTTAAAAGTAAAAAAAAATGAAAATTAACCGAACCGATACCGAAGAGCAAACGATAAGATTGGAAAAATTTTAATTTTGGTTATACATTATAAAATACCCAAAAAATTAATATGATATAATTTTTTAAAAATAACCAACCGAACCGTCTCATTGACACCCCTATGACTAAACGCATGGAGTAAGAGACTGTAGAAAGACCAAAATATATGATATATATATACACACACGCGCGTATGCATATAATATTGAAATAACAATCATTTATGCATTTATTTTGTGAAATGACAAGTATTAAGGAACATTTATTTTTAATAAGGACGACATGTAAATAGGAACCGAGGGAGTATGATAATATGATGATTTGTAAACAAATTTGAGATCAACAAATTATGGTTCAATGATCAAAGCCTCCTATGTCCTTGTTTCTCAAATTTTCTAAGTCTCTTTTATGCGTCCATTGTTGCATCTTTCACTTGTTGGTAAATTTTTTTTTAAATCCTTTAGGTATGCATCATCGGTGTGTGGGGTACGGGAGGAGTTGGGAAAACATCATTGGTGAATAATCTGAACAATAAGCTCCTGAAGACGGACGTGTCAAGTTTTAAACTGTCTTTTGGTGTTGTGATATGGGTTACAGTGCCCAAACCACCAATAGACATAAGAAACGTGCAAACACAAATTGCAAGTAGATTAAACCTAAAGGTAGATAAGGAGGGAAATGTAAAGAGCAATGCCAGCAAAATCTATAAAAGACTCAAGCAAGAAAAAAATTTCCTTCTCATACTAGATGATGTTTGGGAAGCTATAAATTTGGATGATGTAGGTGTGCCCCAACCTGAACCTCCCGCTAGAAGCAAGGTCATTATAACTTCTCGTTCTTTGGCTGTTTGTAAGCAAATGAAAATAGACACCGAAATGAAGGTTTACACATTGGATGAGGATGAATCTTGGCAACTGTTTGTCAAAAATGCAGGAGATGTTGCCAACCTGGTGGATATTCAACCATTAGCAATGGAAATTACACGAGAGTGTGATGGTTTACCATTAGCAATCACTGTTATTGGAACATCTATGAGGGGGAAGACAAAGGTCGAGCTCTGGGAAGATGCTTTGAAATCACTTAGAATGTCTGAACCTCATAACAAAGATGTTACAGATAAGGTTTACGAGGTCATCAAGTGGAGTTTTGATTCTTTAGAATCTCAGGATAATGAATTATACTCTAAGCAAAGAAGCAAACATGTGAAGAATAAGAGAGGTGACATTCGAAGTTGTTTCTTGTATTGCTCCTTATATCCAGCAGCTATTTCAACAGAAGATCTCATAAAGTGTTGGTGGGCAGAGGGGTTCCTTGGTGTACATGACACATATGAAGAAGCTTACAACAGGGGAATCACAATTATTGATAGTCTAAAAGATGCTTGCTTGGTAGAAGAAGCCCATAAGACGGATTGTGTGAAGATGCATGATGTGGTTCGTGATGTTGCTATATGGATAGATAATTCCTTCGGGTTAACTGACATTTCACATATCGAAATGTCAGCTTCTGTGAAGAGAATATCTCTCCTAAGCAAAGAAATTCAAAGTCTGCCTGATAACTTCAGAGAATGCCCAGAGACAACAACTTTACTATTGCAAGACAATGATCTCCTTAGTGAAATTCCCCATGAATTCTTTTTTGCATTTCCAGCCCTAAGAGTTCTGAACCTGAGTGAAACTGGTATTAAAGCACTGCCTTGTTCCATCAATATTTTATGTCAATTACGTGCTCTAATACTACGAAATTGCTATGACTTGAATAAGTTACCACCTATTGGTAACCTTTTCAATTTGGAATTGTTTGATTGTGATAATACAAGGTTATGTTGTCTGCCTCAAGGAATGGATAAGTTGACGAATCTGAGGCTATTAAATCTGCCTGTAGATTATTTGGAGGAGAGCATCAGCCATGGATTTTTCCTCAAATTACCTAGAATTGAAATCTTAAATATGCTGCCGACTAAAACGAGAGATGTAGATTGGATGATGAGAAAGAATAGAGTGACTCTTCTTGTACCAACATCTTTTGATGAGATATCCTCTCTACGCAATCTGACCAGTCTTTTCATTAATTTGGATAACTCATCAATTCTCATTAGAGACCACACCTGGATGAAAAGATTGAAAAGATTTCACATTGAAATTGGGGAAACTTCAAAGTCAATACCATTCAACAAGTCAAGAAAGATGATAAGCATCTCCCATTGTGAAACTTTCAGTAACGGAGAGCTCTCAGGCATGTTACATTTTGCTTCACATTTGCACTTATTAAAATGCGGGGGTCTCAGGAAGTTGATTGCGAACAACAGTTTTGATAGATTAAAATCACTACACATAGAGAGTTGTTCTTGTGATTTCACACCAGCAGAAGAAGGAAATGAACAGTTTGATGATCCTTTGCCAAATCTGGAACATCTCAGTCTCTTTTCTGTACATAATTTAAAGAGTGTCTCTGATTTCGGTCAACTTCTGGGGCTAAGATTTTCTGGATTACGTCAACTGGAAATATCCTCTTGTCGTAATCTAACATGTCTTTTTATTGTTGGTGGATATTTTTCTGTACCTAAGCACTTGGAAGAAGTATCAGTTGCCTTTTGTCATCGGCTGACAGAGTTACTGGTGCAATGCAGTTCAAGTCAGATGACACTTTTTAGCTCAGAAATTCCGAGAGTCAGAAAGTTACGGTTGAAAGAATTACCAAAATTAAAAACACTGAGGGAGCCGTGGGATCACATAGAGGAACTTAAGCTGATCAATTGCTATGAAATAACGGAATTGCCTTTCTCTATTCAAACCTCCAATAAGATCAGGCTAATAAAAGGAACATCAGAATGGTGGAACCTACTGGAATGGGATGACATCAACTTCAAGTCAAATTTAGAGCATTGTTTCCTAAAGAAGTAAAACTGATGACAGGTGATATACCAATTAACTTTTAGATTTTGTCATTTATGTTAATAACACTAGCATAAATGTATCATTCAAATGTTAACTAGAGCTTCACTTTTTGTTGCTTCATTCAGGAAACTAAAAAGGCAGAGGAAGGAACTTCTTGCACCAGAACGACAGAATTTTGAGCTAAAGTTGATCGGTCGAGTTTGCTGTGATGTAACTGTTCCTTGTTTATACTGGTTGTGTTTTCTGATTCTTATATTTTGATTGTGTTATTGAGACAAGATATGGAGAATAATGTGTATATTCCTCAAAGAGTACAATGATATAAATACATGTAGAGAGTAGTCTAACTAAAGCAACTAGATATTCAGAGCAATCTAACTATGGTAACTAGATATTCAGATCCTAGAAAATCATCTATATTTATCTATATTATTATAAACTATGATTCTGTAACACTCCCCCTCAAGCTGGAGCATAGACATTCGTCATGCCCAGCTTGTTACAAAGATAATCAACTCGAGTCTCGTTCAACGCTTTTGTGAACCAATCAGCTAGTTGCTCTCCTGTCTTCACATAGCCAATGGATGGAAGGAAAATCTTCTCACGAATAAAATGGCAGTCGACCTCAATATGTTTAGTTCTGTCATGGTACACCGGATTTGAGGAAATATGAAGAGCAGCCTGATTGTCACACCAAAGTTTTGCTGGTGTATGATGCTTTAACCCAATTTCTGTTAAAAGGTGATGTATCCACATAATCTCACACACAGACTGTGACATAGCTCTGTACTCGGATTCTGCACTAGATCGAGATACAACTTTTTGCTTCTTACTTCTCCATGATACTAGGTTTCCTCCAACAAAGACACAATAACATGTAGTAGACCTTCTATCAATTTTGAATCTAGCCCAATCAACATCTGCAAAACACTCAACGTGAGTATGGTCGTGTTTTCTATACAATACACCAAGTCCAGGAGCTCCTTTCAGGTAACATAAAATATGTTCCAAAGCTTCCCAATGTTTAATCGTAGGTGCAGACATAAATTGGCTAACAACACTTACTGCAAAAGCAATATCTGGACGAGTCACAGTAAGGTAGTTTAGCTTCCCAACTAACCTTCTATATCTCTCTGCATCGTTAAGAGGATCACCATCATCTTTCATAAGATGCACATTTGGAACCATTGGAGTACTGCAAGGTTTGACTGCCAACTTTCCAGTGTCTGCAAGCAAGTCAAGAATATACTTTCTCTGAGACAGAAAAATTCCCTTCTTGCTTCTATTTACTTCTACTCCCAAAAAGTATTTCAACTGGCCTACGTCCTTCGTATGAAACCTAGTATGTAGGAAAGACTTGAGGGAAGAGATCCTTGCATAATCACTTCTTGTGATGACAATGTCATCAACAGATACAACAAGGAGGATAATTCCAGCTAACGATTGTCGATAGAAGACCGAGTGATCACATCTGCTCATTTTCAACCCAAAATCTTGAACTACCTCACTGAATTTGCCAAACCAAGCCCTAGGACTTTGCTTCAAGCCATATAAAGACTTATTCAAATGACAGACTTTCCCATACTCCCCCTGAGCAACAAAACCAGGTTGTTGCTCCATATACACTTCCTCTCGAAGATCACTGTTGACACCCAATTTTGTACCTCCACAATATAAATTAATCATTTCGAGCTTCTTCAATTTCAAACGATTTAAAATAATTAGTATTATAAAATTTCAAAAAAAATAAATAATAATTATAGTTTGCAAGTTATTTTAAATAGTTTTGTCACTTTTTTGTAATTTTAAATTAACATATAAGTTTATATAATTTTGTATATAATTAGTATATTTTATAAACATTTTGAAAACCATCTCAAAAAGATTTTAATTTTAGTAAGTATCTTATTAAATTAATTTTGTCTAAATTAGTAGTTTATATTTTGAGTCATTAGTATATTGAGTTAATTATTTTATTTCGTTAAAATTAAGAAGCTCGTTAATTAATTATATTAATCGTCTCATTTACGTTCTAGCCGAATTAATTGATTACCTCAATTTGGTTAAGTTTTTTAGGGGTGTGCATCGGTCGGTTCGGTTCGGTTCGGTTTTAGGTGTTATTGGTTCGGTTTATCGGTTTTCGGTTTGTAAATACTTCAAACCGATAACCAAACCAATAACATATTTCTTATCGGTTTTTGGTTAATCGGTTTATGGTACTTAACGGTTCGGTTTTCGGTTTAACCAATAAGAAAATACCATATGATTTTTCCAACATTTGGCATGAAAGTAATAATCATAAAAGTAACAATCATTTTTCTTGCAAGTTTAGACACTAGACACATTCAAAGGAAAAAGTGTGAAAGTAACAATCGTTTAACCATTAACAAAAAGTGTGAAAGTAACAATCGTTTAATCATTAACAATAAGACTAGTAAATTTAGTATAGTCTTATTGGGTTATCGGTTTAACCATTAACAAAAATTATAAAACCGGAAACCGAACCAATAACCCAATAAAANCAACCAGCCGACCCCAGTGTCTTCCTCGCTGCGAACAAACCCAGCAACTAGTGAACCAGTCCAGAACGCGAACCCAGCACCCCGACCCAAATCCAGCGCGTCCCTCTCTCACCCTCAGCGTGTTCTTCTCCATACAAGTGC
>NW_026026626.1:0-658 GCF_019186545.1 Solanum stenotomum
CTATGACATCTGATCCAATTATTTCCCAACATTTGCTAAAGAAAGTCATAGTATAACCATTAGACCCAGGGGCTTTGTCACCTGCAGTGTTATCTTCTAGACAAGTTATTCCAAAAATTGAATGCAAAGGGAGGCAAAAAGCATATTATTAAGCTTCATCCGTATATTGTCAAATCTTGGAAGATACACATAAAAGCTTCTTTTTTTTTCTATGGATTATGAACAGACACTTATACAAGCCACATACTTAGTGCTTTCTTTCCTAGAATATGAGCTCTAGCTCTCAAAGTCTTATAACCTCTTAACCTAGGTTGCTCGCACGAGCAATTTTGTTGAAGCTCTGACAATATGACAAAGCGATAACTCCAAAATTAACAAATTTGAAACATATGAAAGCTCATTCTCAACTTCGAAATTTCCTCCACCTATAATCTATGTTGCTCGGACTCTTCAAAAATGCCAATGGGTGCGTATCGGATTCGCCAAAAGTAGTGTATTTTTGAAGAATCCGAGACGGGTGCGGCATCAAAAGTGAAGAGTCCGCGCAACTAAGCCTATAATTGGGGCACCAGTTTACAAGGATTTTGTAGCTTCACATCAGGTTCCTTTTGCAAACCGAGGCCAAGTGTACTCGTTTTGCTTTCTTTCCAGAGTTCTT
>NW_026026627.1:0-576 GCF_019186545.1 Solanum stenotomum
TCTCACTTCTTTCACACTCATCTCGTGCATTAGAGTTTATCTATAGAAAGTTTCTTTCTAATCCGTGCTCGCGCGTGTTTTTAGATAGTCATGCCTCCACGAAGAGTTGGTAGAGGGCGTCTTCCTAGACGTTATGTTGATGAGGAAGAGTTACCTTATGCACCTGGAGTGCAAGATCAAGGGGAAGTTTCTAATGCCGAGTTAAGAGAGGCAATTAGGATGTTGAGTCAAGCTGTAACCAATCAAATTGGTCAGCAAAGGGGAGCTCGACAAGAAGGAGCTTACACTTCTCGCATTCGTGAGTTCTTGGGGATGAATCCTCCGAGTTTCATGGGTTCGAGCACTACTGAGGATCCAGAGGATTTCATTGAGGAGTTGAAAAAGATTTTTGATGTGATGCATGTGGTAGATATTGAGCGGGTTGAACTAGCTGCTTATCAATTGAAGGATGTTGCTAGAACTTGGTTCGACCAGTGGAAAGAGGGCAGAGCTGAGAATGCACCACCTGCAAGTTGGGCCGACTTTGAGGAAGCTTTCTTAGGGCATTTCTGTAACATCCGACAATTTAAAAATGAA
>NW_026026628.1:0-378 GCF_019186545.1 Solanum stenotomum
ACAGTCTCTTGGGGAAAAAGAACACAGGCGAGAAAACCCCAAGAGAGGATTTATGAGTTGGATTACTCAGACTTCACCCTATCACTCACAATCCATTTACCCCACCCCAACTAAAGTAGATGCATTGTCCCCAATGCATACAAGAACAGTAAAAGATAGTGGATTGGGTGAAGCAAACCTATGGCGCATAGCGCCGACGAATCATGCACAAGAGGGTAGGTCCAGTTTCCCGGAGCCTGCTGGAACAATAGTTGGGACACCCTCAGTAGTGCCCACATCATCCATCATAGCACCACCAGTGGTGCTCACAACGTCCCTCAGAACAGGCGGGACCTCTACATCTGGGGCAAAACTAGATGCCCCTGCAACACTCTCACG
>NW_026026629.1:0-2143 GCF_019186545.1 Solanum stenotomum
GACAACAAAAAAAAAAACTAATTTTTGTGCTGCTTGTGTCACATAAATTAGGATTGGGATGATTTTAAAATTTTAATTTTGGTTATACATTATAAACTAGCCGAAAAATTGAATGATATAATTTTTTTAAAAATAACCGAATGAATCGTCCTATCGATAACCCTAATGTTACTTCTACTCTGTTTATTTTTACTTAAATTTAGAAAGATATGTTTCATTTCTACCCTCAATCTTATCGCTACATTTATTTGCTATTTGAAATTGAAATTAAAAAGACAAATGACAAATAAATTTTTATATTAGCTCACTTATGAGCAAAATATATTATAACAATCTTTACTAATTTTATAACAATACATAAACTATACTCTCTCCGTCCCATATTAGATGGGCACTTCCAACTTTACACGGTGATTAAGAAATCATTAATACATTAGAAGACTTCAACATTTTGCCCTTTGTTTATATCAATGCACATTGAAATGAGTTACAAAAAATACACATACAATATAGGAATGGTCATATTAATTGTAGGGGTAAAATGGAAAAGAATTAATTAATTCTATCCTAATTTAATAAGTGCTCAAATAATATGAATTTTTTTTTTTTAGTAAGATTCTCATCTAATATGGGACGGAGAGAGTAACAATATAACTTTATTAATGTTGAGCCTGGGCAGCGCCCGGGCTTTCTTTACTAGTATATATATATTGGCAAAGTAAAAAGTATCACATGTCATCACAATAAAAATCTAAGAGTAATTACTATTTAAAAAATAAATTAATTAATACTAAAAATAAATAAAGTAAAAACTAATGGTATAAAAATCTATCTATATATAATAGGAGATGTAAAAATTGTCACATGTCAGCACCATAAATATTCAAGAATTTTAAATAAACTGTCAACACCCAAAAATTGGGATTTGATTTTTTAAATCTATAAACACTTTCACTAACATATATATATTCTTGGTTATTCAATTAGTAAAAACTTTTTACTTAAACTATACATTTTTATATTCTTTAATTTAACTAACAAAACAAAAAATAACGTGATTCCTTACCCTTTTTGACTTTATTTTTGAAAATGGTACGTATCCAAATCAATATTCAAACGGGTAAGTTTTTGAAATTTGAGTAATTAATTTAAATTTATAATTTTAAAAGATAAATAATTAATTTTATCCCTAGAAAACAGCCAACCGCATAACACACTATATATATATATATTGGCGAAGTAAAAAGTGTCACATGTCATCAAAATAAAAATCTAATAATTACTATTTAAAAAATAAATAAATTAATACTAAAAATAAATAAAGTAAAAACTAATGGTATAAAAATCTATCTATATATAATAGGAGACGTAAAAATTGTCACATGTCAGCACCACAAATATTCAAGAATTTTAATTGTTTAAAAATATTTTTAAAATACTCTAAAAATATCATTTTAATAAACAGAAATTTAAATCTGACTATTTAAATTAGAAAAAACTGATTATCCTTTTTTTTTTGTTAAAAGAACTGTAACGGAAAATATGAAGGATTTTTAAATGCTTCAAATCTCAATTTTAAAGGGAAAAAAATGAAAACTGGAAATTTAATTATTTTTTTTTTCAAACTGTAATGGCATATTTTTAGAGATTTAAGGAAATGCTTTAAAAAAAATGTAATTTAGAAATATTAAAATTAAATTTGAGATAAAAGTGAAAAAAAAAAACTAACCATGACTACCAACCTGATAAGTATCGTTTTTAACTTTGAATTGTAATCAGTTATTTTGCTCTATTTTGCCTCCTCCTTTATAGCAAATATATAATCCTACAGATCTTTTACACAACAAAAAAGCAGTAGAAATATTTGTACGTTAAATTCATCGAAGAATAAACCTTGGATTCAGTTAATATATGCTACGGAAAGAAATTTGATCGTTAACTATTATTCTTCAAATTCTTGATCATTTATTTCACTACAATTTGATAAAGTATATGTCCATCAATTGATATTTTTCGTGCTTGAAATATTTGCTCATGTATTATAAGGTACATTACATTAAATTTTACTTAATTTTCAGTTCTTTTTAATCCGTAATCATCTTGAAATTGCTCACAACTCACAAATATGCCAACTCCTATTTCT
>NW_026026630.1:0-514 GCF_019186545.1 Solanum stenotomum
TCTGAATTCCATAGTTGAGAGCTGTAGTTGGTAATTATTCCCAAAAAAATCTCTAGACTGAAATTTCTCCCTTGTGCCTGTAGTTCCGGTGTCACTTAAGCTAGAGCTACAGTGATGCTTTTCCAGCACTACATCTATGTTGATTTGATGTTGTCGACCTCGAAAAAGATCTGTGAACTTTTGTATGCTTTCATATGCTTTCTATATCTCTAACTTTCTGTATTCCTTATGTTGCCAAAATATTGAGCATGTGATGTAGATCCCCATAAATTAAATGCCATTTTGAGCCTCTGCCACATATAATCAATTGAGCAATCTGTTTTGCATCTGTGAGTCTTGCTTAGAAAAATCATACTAGTTGTATTCTTTCAGCATTAATGATAAACGTTTCCTGTTTTTCCTTGTGGATGTTGTGCTTTAATTCTTTGGTGTGAATCCTTAATGTAGCAAATTGTTGTTTGTCCAGATTTAGAATCTTCTTCGCAAGTGTAGGAAGATCTGTAAATTTAGAAAA
>NW_026026630.1:1312-1984 GCF_019186545.1 Solanum stenotomum
TCTTAGTTTATGATGTAGCTTAAACTTTTTGCATTTTGATTACATTAGCAGTACTTTTGCTATCTTTTATGATGAAACTTGCCTTTTGTTTTAATATATGATGAATACATCATCAAAGTAATGATTTGTGCATTTATTAGAGGATTGTAGGGAATCAATTGTATTTGTTTTAAAAAATAATTGTACACGTTCGCCACGGTTCAATATCTGTGGCTAATCTATAAAATGAAATTTGAAAATATACAAAGTACCTACATTTTATTAGCCACGGTTCCTGTATGGCTAATAAGTAATTACAAATATAATTTATTTTTCAGGCAATTAATTTTACCTACGAATTGAGCGTGGCTAAATGTTAGTCCAACCGTGGCTAAATAGATGTTACCACGAGTGTAAAAACCGTGGCAAATTTACTCGCGACCCCCGTTATGGGCACACAAATGACTGTGGCCAAAGTGTTTTAGCCACAGTTCTCATGCCCTTTAACCACGGTTTTGGGCGTGGCTAATGCGCGCATTTTTTGTAGTGTGCTCTCACCACTACTAGAATTTGACAAGGGGGAATACTGGCCAAATATTTCTTAATTTCCTATCATAGACATCGATGATGAATGCATGTGATGATTAAAATGAATGGCTCTTCAATTGATGTAAGCTATTCTTTTCCCTTGGA
>NW_026026631.1:0-667 GCF_019186545.1 Solanum stenotomum
GGTTGATATATATATGTATGTTGTTGGCGGGCTGATTTATATGTATTTCGGAATTGGTTGGACTTAGTACTCTTGAAAGACATAATTTTATCTACATGAACAATAGCCCACCATGTGTTTGATAAAATGCCATTGATAGAATTCTTAGCAAATGGAATGTCCAATGTACATCCTATGAGTCGGATGATTATATAATTATTGAAATGATGATGAAAGGGATACATGTATATGATTTTCTCTATATAAGTGTTGTGAGTCGACCAAGCCTAGTACGGGGGGTAGTAGGCCCGTATAACCGTATCAAGGGGTTGGTACCTTGGTTGCCTAGTACGGGGGGTAGTAGGCCCGTATAACCACATAGAGGGGTTTGTACCTTGGTCCCTAGCTCGGGGGGTGGTAGGCCCGGGTAACCACATTGAGGGGTTTGTACCTCTTTCGCCTCTCCAAGGGGGTGGTAGGCCTTGGAAATACTATATTGATGGTCACTCACCACACATGTACTACGTCCCACTAAATATGATTTTTATGTAAGCGTCATTATATATATCATTTCATTAATGTGCTATCTATCGGGTATGATTATGCATTTTTCCTATGATGTCCATCTATTGTAGCATTGCATTGCATCCCATATACTTATTACATTCAAACGTACTAATGCATACTC
>NW_026026632.1:0-453 GCF_019186545.1 Solanum stenotomum
CCACGGAAAACAGATTTTCAGACTCCGATAAGCCCATAACAAGTACTCTCTGTGATTCTGCTCTTTTCAAATAGAAATATGAGTGACCAACAACCACGAACCAAAGCAACAACAAACCCGACAACACATCTTATACCTCGAACAATTAAGACGCATTTAGTTTGAAACCAATCGTCCATCGTTCAGCATCAGCAATAAATCAAAAGGAAAGAATCGAGATATTTGAAAAAGGAATTTTACCTATTTCGGGGCAGCGAACTGAACAAGAATGAGCAGAGACGACTTCACCACTACGTAAACTTGACCACGAGCAGCGATTAAGAAACCTGGACAGAATGTCGAACCCAAATACTAAAAACTAGTTCTCTTTTCCCGAAGTGTATCTCGTATGTATTTTAGCTATTTTGCTTAGATTGATCTTAGTATTTTTGCTCTCAAATTTTCAACGCCCTT
>NW_026026633.1:0-236 GCF_019186545.1 Solanum stenotomum
TCCGTTTGGCGCAATTCTTTTTTTGAAATCTCGTATTTTTTCGAGATCTATATGTGGAACCCATCGCCTTTGTCTGAATTTCCTTTTATTTTTTTCATAATATTTCCGCTCGCGCGCAAGAATCAGTAAAACGCGTTTTTGGGAAAATCGGCACGCGCAAACCGCCTTTAGGCAGTTTGGTTGCGTAGATGTCGAAAAAATACGCGGTTTCAAAAAAAAATCTCCTGAAACGGACA
>NW_026026634.1:0-300 GCF_019186545.1 Solanum stenotomum
TTTTTGAAACCTCGTATTTTTTTGAGATCAATATGAGGAACCCATAGCCCTTGTCTGAATTTTCTTTTATTTTTTTCATCAAATTTCCGCTCGCGCGTAAGAATCAGTAAAACGCGTTTAGTTGCGTAGATCTCGAAAAAATACGCGGATTCAAAAAAAAAATCGCCTGAAACGGACACCCGAGGCCCGAGTTATGGCCGTTTGAAGTTTCCTAAATTCAGAGCCACCTTCCACCTTTAAGATGCAGAATTTCAAACGGCCGTAGCATTCGGGTCGAACGTCCGTTTGACGCAATCTTTT
>NW_026026635.1:0-319 GCF_019186545.1 Solanum stenotomum
TACAAGAAACATTGTTCAGCAGGTACTTAAATGGGGGAATAATATGCAAATACTGACTAATCTTCAAACATCAATTCCCTGAACAGAAACAAGGCCAATTAGCAATTTACATGACATAGTCTCACACCAGTTACAAGAAACTAAAATCAGTGGTAATAAGAAACAAGAGAGTATGAAAAAGGTGGAGGACAGGGAGAAAGATGCAAATCATGGGATAGAGATGAAGGTGCATCAGGAAGCAGACTTATCACCTCAATCTTCCACAAAGAACAACAAATCAAGGAATAATGAGGAGAAAAAACCTACTAAGGTGAATCCC
>NW_026026636.1:0-225 GCF_019186545.1 Solanum stenotomum
AATTTAAAAGTTAAAACGCCTAACAGCATAAATTGAAAATGAAGCCTCAAAACCTGAACCAACCATCCTATTGGATAAAAAATGACCTTCCAAAGCTAACAATGCCAACTAAATTCTCATCTAACCACGTTTATAAAAAATGTCAAGCAAAATCAATTTTTTGGCCAAAAGTTAAAAGTTAAAATGCCTAACGGCGCTAACTGAAAATGAAAACCTCGAAACCCG
>NW_026026637.1:0-11142 GCF_019186545.1 Solanum stenotomum
AGTGTGGCCGTGAAAGATAGCCTTTCATGTGAGGATGTACCAGTTGAGATTCTCGATCGTCGGGTTAGAAGGTTGAGAAACAAAGAAGTCGCTTCAGTCAAGGTTTTGTGGAGGAGTCAGTCCGTAGAGGGAGCTACTTGGGAAGCAGAAGCAGCCATGAAGTCCAAGTATCCTCACCTCTTTCTTTCCGATTCCATTCCAGCTTGAGGTAATAGTTCCTCTTCAGTTTTTCAGTCATTCATGCGTAAATTCAGTCTTAGAATCATGTTCCTTCAGTTTGTACTTATATTTTCAGCGTATTTGCATGTTTTTATAACTCAGTTCAGTCAGAAATTTTGTTCTCAATGTTTAATGGTAGGGATTGCAGCCCTCTCCCTACATTTCAGCTAATTTAGTCTTCATTCGAGGACGAATGGTCCCAAGGAGGAGATAATGTAACACCCCGTATCCGAAACGGACCAAAAATGCAGATTTTGAGAATTGCAGGTGCAAGTTACGGACACCATCCACGGACTGTAGGTCAGACCACAGCCTGTGCTAGTGGTCCATGGTTCGCCACTGCAACCCCTCCCCAAACCAGCTCAGAAAATTGGCTAAGTCCCGACTCACGGACAGACCCACGGTCCGTGGTCTATGTTCGTGGATCGAGACTTCCCTTACTAGCCTCTGACACAAACTATGGTCAACTAGCACGGACCATCATTCGATCCACGGTCCGTAGGTCTGACCGTAGACGAGGGTCAGCAGCCAGTTAGCTGAAAATTCAGATGGGTCAACTTCAGATGGTCATAACTCTTAGCACAAAATGAATTATGTGTACCATCACCTAAGGTTAGATATATAATTAAATTATCTTTCCAACGCCACCGAGTTTGCTAAATTCTGACCTCCGAGTAAAACGTTATGCCCGTTTTAGTGAAGCCCTGTCGGGCAGACTCGACCAACGCACTCAATAGACGGACCGTCGGTTGATTGACGGACCATATGTCCATTCTATCAGTCACTCCGACAACAGTTAATTCAGGGGTCTTTTGGTCTTTTCCAATTTTGTTTAACCCCTAAGATACGTCGTTTAAACCCTAAATCATGAGGTTTTAATCAGTTTAAGCCTAGAAACATAACTAGAACTTATCCAAGTCAATTCATTAATCAAAATCTTAGAAAATAAGAATCGAGAGAGGAGAAAAAGGTCAAGAACCCTAGTTCAAGAACGCAGCAAGGTTTCATCAGTTCCTGCCCCGAAATCAAAGGATTTCTCCGTGGAATTCGTCACCAGGTATGTGGGATTTCACTAGTGGGTTCCTTTCACCCATTAGGTCCCTAGAATTCAGTCAGATTCTTGATTCCATGACTATGAACAGACCTAGGGTTTCTAAAATTTCAGCAGATCATCATGAATTAGTTATTTAAATGTTCCAAATCAGATTATCATGTTATTGCTCAGTTTATTGCATGAATTTCAGAACCCTAGCTATGTATTTCTTTAGTTCTTGAATTACACATGCTAGGTGAGATATTTCAATATTCAGTTATACACGCCTCAGTTTATGAATGCATCATTATCAGATTATTTGTTACATTCTCAGTTTGCATGTTCAGTTCGAGCTATCCAGTATTTACAAAAATTCAGTCATAACCAGTTAACTACTTAATTAATTGGGAGTAGCATAATACCAAGTTGGACTAGGGTTCAGCGTACCCATATAGTCCCAGAACTACGAGCCACGTAAGTGTAAGTCCCCTCTGTGGGCAACATCAGTTAAGTGATCACGCTAGCATGCATCTATACCTCTGGCAGGGTATATTGGGTCCTCTCGATGGGGCGTATACATCGGACTCCACATTTAGCTCATGTGGTTTTATGTCGGTTATTAGTAGCTCCCACAGTTCAGTCAGACTCTATTGCATTGACCATATTTCAGTACATTCATTATTCAGTCCGAGTATGTTATAAATTTGGTCATTGCATTCAGTTAGCTCAGTATTCAGTATATTCAGTAGCTATATTATGTTCAGATTATTTCATTGCTTTATTGCTTTGTTCAGTTATATGTTATTTCAACTTTACTCTATCCTGCATGCTCAGTACCCTTCAAGTACTGACGCATACGTGCGCTACATCTTCTCGTGATGTAGGTTCAGGTTCTCAGCAGACAGATCACGCTTAGATCGGTTCCCGATCTCCAGTTCAGTAACATCAGTGGTGAGTCCTCATTCTTCGAGGACTAGTGACATGTTTATCTTTATCAATTTTAGTCTTTAGTTTCAGTTTTGCTAGATCTAGTTGGGGCATGTCCCAACATTTCTAGTCATTTTAGAGGCTTAATTCAGACATAGTTAGATTCAGCTTTAGTATTGAGTTAATAACTTCCTTGTATTAAACTCTCAGATTTGATATATTCATTTATAGTATATGGGTATTTCCCCATCTCTTCATTTTATTTATGAATTAGCTTCTGCATCAGTTTATTATCTTTAGTATGTTTATGATCATGCCAGCAAGGTTAGCTTGGGATCACTTGTGATCCTAGGTCTCGTGTCCGCGTCTCGAGGGTAGCTCGGGGCGTAACAATAGTCCAACATGAAAATAAATACAAAAAAGAGATAAAGGGATGATCCAATCCTTGAATACAATGAGGACGCACCAAAGCTTAACTTTCTTGATAAACTAAGAACCTAGCCACAAATGTGTTAATCAGGAACGTGGGACCCTACATTTGATAAGAATGTAGGCAAGAGTATGCTTTAGTACAAGAATGTACTAAATATGATAGCTAGCATAAACAACATAAACACCATGGTTAGTCAATACAAACCATAAGCACAATCAACGTGGATAAATCAACATAATAATAAGAAAGGAGCACTTCTCAAGCAACCTTACATAGCCTTAGTCAAGACTTGGGTCATCCGCATTTACTCAACTTACCTCATGGAAGGCATATCAAGCAACAATCGAATCTATTCATTTTTCACAACATAATCATATCGTTCATACATACTTTTAAAGACATGGGGATTCACCCATTTTCCTAACTTACAAAGGTTAATGGGTATTCGCCTCTTGCCTTACTTACTTTTAGATCGCGGGTACTCGCCTCCACAATCTCATCATATGACACAGGTACTCGCCTCCACATCATTTCATAAGGAGCATGGGTACTCGCCTCCATGTCCATTGGTCATAGTAAGAACGAGGGGACTCACCTCTTATTCAATTCTAAGGAGTATGGGAATCACCGCATATCCTTACTTATGGAGGTCAAAGGTAATCGCCTCTAGCTTAATCAATTACATAAGCTTTTACTATTGATTTTTTTTAGGTCAGCAATCCTTTCAACCTAGAATCATTCATGTGAGTAAACCTTTCACATTCACACATTCCTAATTAAGCAATTCATGTGGGAAGTATCCCTTCCTCAACAATAACATCAACTACCAAAAATTCATACCATAAGATTTACTCTCAATGCCCTAGATCACATGATCATCATCTAAACTTCATTCTAAAGAAATTCTAATCATAATTCCTCAACCCTATAAGGACAAGCCTAAACCCACAAAGTTTCCCTACATAGCATCAACCGAATTATATCAATTCTAGGTTAGAATCATGGAATAGGCATGGGTACATGTAATTTATCTCTAACAACATGTATTTATACTAATTCTATCACAAACTATCACAATCCACACCATTGGATCAACAATCATCTTAACCCACAACATTTGAAGAAACCCTAACTAGAATTGAGGAATTCTTCATTAAATTAGGGAAATTCTAGGGGACTCTATGGATGAAAATCCATCATACCTTGATTAAAATGCTCTCAAAAGATTAAATATTGGGAGACTTGATCTTGACCTATATCCAATTTCTTCATTCTTCTTCCAACTTCTAAAGAGAGAATTTTTAGAGGAGTCTTGGGTTTTCTTTTGGGATTTGAGGGAATGACTTGAATAAGGGGTTTAGGGGGTCAATAATACTTATATAGGTGGTCTAGACTTTGGAAAAATGACACCACATTGATTTAATTAAAACCAAAAAAGATCCATAAGTCCCTAATTTAACTTTCCAGGCCTGACCCACGAGACTCCGACTGACGGACCGTGGATGAACCTATGGTTCGTCGTGGTCAAGTGTCGTTCATGGTCAGAGATTTCTGAGCCATCCACGACTCCCTCAACCACGAGACATAGACCCATCCATGGGGCGAGGGTCATGGCGTGGTTTACTGTTTTCTTGCAGTTTTCTTGGTGCTTCCCCATTGACCCATGGTTGGTCCTTGAAGGGTGGCACCTTGAGGTTATAACATGATATCCTTTATTTTTAACCTGGGAAGTTACATTATCTCCTTCTTGGGTTCATTTGTCCTCGAATGACGTTCTAGACACCTCCAACACACTTTTTCAACATCGAAAAATTGAAAACATGATGCACCGTGCCAACTCACTTGGCAAATCAAGCTCATAAGCAATCTTATCAACATGCCTCAAAATTTAATATCGGCCTACAAAATGGGGACTAAGTTTCCCTTTCTTACCAAACCTCTTTACACCCTTCATGGGTGAGATTTTCAAGTAAACCCAACCAAGCATATCAAATTCAAGGTCTCTTCTTCTAACATCCGCATAAGACTTTTGTCGACTTTGGGCAGTTCTCAACTTCAACCTAATGAGTCGAACCTTTTCAATAGCCTCATGAAATAACTCAGTTCTTATTAAAGCAACCTCACCTACCTCAAACCATACTATAGGAGATCTACACCTCCTACCATAAATAGCCTCAAATAGTTCCATACCAATACTCGAATGGTAGCTATTATTATAGGAAAATTTATCAAGGGCAAATGGTCATCCCAATTTCCCTTGAAATCTATCACGTAAGCCCTCAACACGTATTCCAATGTTTGGATTGTTTGTTCCGCTTGCCCATCAGTTTGGGGGTGAAAAGTTGTGCTAAGTTTAACTTTCGTGCCAAGACCCTTTTGGAAGGACCTCCAAAATTGTGAAGTAAATTGAGTACCTCTATCGGAGATAATGGACAAGGGCACTCCATGCAACCTTACCATCTCTCTCAAATGTAGCTTAGCATAATTTTCCGCCTTATAGGAAACCTTGACGGGAATGAAATGGGCCGACTTCATTATTTGGTCTACTATAACCCAAATCGAATCATATTATTGCAGAGTTTGGGGAAACCCTACTACGATGTCCATATTCAAATCCTCCCACTTCCATGTAGGAATGCTAATATCTTGGAATAAACCTCCCGGTTTCTGATGCTTAACCTTCATTTTTTGGCAATTAGGACACTTAGCCTCAAATCATGCAATATCCTTCTTCATCCCATTCCACCGATAGATCTCCCGCAAATCACGATACATCTTGGTGGCTTTCGGGTGAATAGAATACCGAGAAATATGGGCTTCTTGTAACATCTCTCGAATTGAAAGAACTAGAAAGAAGTTAAAATTCAGAAATAGTCATTTTTTGAAAGAATATAAAGATCTGGAAAATTTGTTTAGTATGTTAAGTTGCGTTTTTGGTCTACTTCAAAGGACCACAACTCCTAGCTCGGGATGAGTTAGGTGTGTTTCCAGATATCTTAGGAAATATCTCAAAATAATATTTCCTACGCCGTGAAGTTTGGGCGATTATGAGTTTGTATGAGTGAAATATGCCCACTTGAAGTTGGGCTTTACAAATAAGGAAAGTCTAAACCAGATTTTGGAAGGGTATTTTGGTCTTTACCATACCCAATTTATTTAATTAATTTTTGGAACAAACTTATGGGTCTTAAATGAACTTTTTCAGTTTACGCTTTTGAAAATTAAGCTAGGGTTTTGAGAGAAGAGAAAAAAAAAGAGGATAAAAGAGGAGAATAAGCAAGATTCGTCAAGATCGTTCAAGTTTGATTGTGGATTTCGTCAAGGATTTGATCCTACAAGGTATGTGAGACTTTCATAGCATTGGGTTCATTCATCCACACACCAATCATGTTTATTTTAGTGAAATTCGTTCTACAAAGTTGAAAGTTGATGAATCTTGAATGGTGTTCTTGAAATTGGCCTTCGTTCTTGAGTTAGGTTGAGATTGAGGAGTTCCTTGAGGTTATACTATAGTTTTCTATTTTTTTTTTGAGTTAGATTCTTGTGTATACATACTGGGTATTTGAATCTAAAGAAAATTTGGAAAAAAATAACCAAGTTTAGGCGAATTGGGACTGGAAAAATGAAGAAGGAAAAAGTTGGGCAAATCTGGTACCCCAGGCCGCGTCGCGGACCTGCCCCCCAGTTTCGCAAAATTCTTCCTCGCGTCACAGAGTGGTCACAGACCGTTCTGCCTAAAAAATTATTTTCGCGACTAAAAATTTAAATACATCTTCGCGTCGCGGACTAGTGTCCAGACAGTGATTTCTTTATATTTTCTCATGTTAAGTATCTAAAAACACTCCTAAACATCATGAGATCATTCCTATCACAAATCACAATCCTTGAACCCATAATTCAATACAAGGAAATTTAAAAGTCAAGTCAAGGAAAGTTAAGAGTCAAGTTAAGAGAAATTCATAGAGTCTTCCAAAAGTCTTTTACAAATGTTTTAATTTTGTTTTAAGACTTGTGTTTTGAGTTGAGTAAAGAGTAAATTTTGAAGTTCATTTCTTCAAAAGATTATATCGGGACTATGTATTCCCAAAGAGTAAAATGTTTTCACATTTGAAGAAGAAAGGAAACCTTGATTTCCAAATGAGCCTTTGAGCTAGTTTTCAGTTAAAGGGTAAATGTTTTCACATTTGAGCAAGAAAGGAAACATCGATTCCAAGAGAGATTTTAAACTATGTTTTGAGTTATTTTCTCAAACCAAAGAAAGAAGTTATGTTTTTTTAAATATATGAGCTTACTATTTTGGGAGTAGTATTGAGCACCGATATGGGGACGAGTTTGAATTCAGATAACTCACACCTCTATAAACCATATAGCCATCATGGGTAAAAAGGATCATACTTTTTAGATGATTCTTGAAGAGATTTTTAGCATACACTAGTGGATCCACTTAGTTAAGGTGTTCTATATGACGACAAAGTATAGGACAGTTCTGGCAGCGTGGGCAAGATGATGTATCACCACTTAGGCTCATAGTGGTGGCTCATAGTGGTGGTTGTCGGTTAGAGAAACTCCCACAAAAACTATATTACTTTATGATATAAGTAAAGTTTAGTTTTTTATTGCATTTTCTTTAACGAACTAAGTTGTTTTGTACTGTTTTAAAGGCTTTCTATATATTGCATGTGTTTTATTGCTTTATATTAAGTTAAGTTGTTCATGAGTTGAGTAAAGCCAAGGTAAGTGTTTCTTTCACATTACTCTCAAGCTTATGTTATGTTTAGTATTCGCCTCACATACTCGTACATTCAATGTTCTGATGCAGACACAGGTAACTAGGATAAACATCCAGCGCATCAATGATCTAGTTGAGAACTCAGAGTCTGGTGGTGAGACTCCTTTCTTTCGAGAAGATCCCTTTAATTGCTTTCAGTATTTTAGTTCATTAGTATGTCGTGGGTCTTGTCCCGACACCCATCTCAGTTTCAGAGGCTTCATAGATAGACAGTTAGTTGGTTCATTTGTCTTTACCTTGTTATAGGCTTATGTTCAGATTTGAGTTGCCACTTTGGCTAAGTTAAATGTTTATTTCTAAAACATTATGAGTTTAGTTTGAGACAGTTGAGTTATCTTTCATTTGAGTTCTTTTCTTAATGCTTAAAGGCTTTCTCTAAGTAAGTAAGCCAGTCCAAGGGTTCACTTGGGGCTAGTAATGGTTCTCGAGTGCCAGTCTCGCCCAGGGTGTAGGCTCGGGGCGTGACAAACTTGATATCAGAGCACAGAGTTGAAGAGTTCTAGGGAGTCCATGAAGCCCTGTCTATAGAGTCCTAGTTATGGTGTTAAGTGCACCACATCTATGATTAGGAGGCTGCAACACTTAGGAATTATCCCACATCTTTCATACTCATTTCATCCTTTAGAGTTTTATCTCTAAAAAGTTTCTTTCCAATTCATGCTTGCACGTGTCTTTCAAATCATGCCTCCACGAAGAGCTATCAGAGGTCATTCCGCTAGGAGGAATGTTGAGCCATAAGAACAAGGGGTACCCAATACACCAGAAGTGCAACCCTAAGGAGATGTCACCAATGACATGACCAATCACGTTGGACGTGAGTAGCAGGATGAGTTTATTCGTTGCTGGGTTGTCTCTCCTGTAAAACAAGGAAGGCAAGGCAACTATACTGAAAAGGGATATGGACATAAAAATGCTAATAAATCATGTGCAACAAGTTGAGGAGGACAAGCTGAGGGATAGAGAAAAGTTTACAAATAAGAGAGCTAAGATATCATGGAATGAGTTCGGGCAGCAAAAGAGTAATGCGAAATGGTCTTCTTTCCAACAGAAACAAAATGGACTTGCTCCATCATCTGCTAATGCACTTGCACAAAAGAACAAAAGTGAGCACAATAGTCAAAATTCGAAGCATTTCAGAGCTAGCCCTGCCCAATCTCAGGGTAGTGTGGAACAAGGAGGTAATTGGGCCCCTGCATGTGCTAAGTGTGGTAGAACCCACCCGGGTAAATGTCTTGATGGCTCCACATGTTGTTTCAAGTGTTGAAAAGAAAGTCACTTCATGAAAGAGTGTCCTAAGAATCGGCAAGGTAATGGGAATCAAGGCAATAGAGCCCAATTTTCATCAGTTGCTCCGCCAGACAGAGTTGCATCTAGAAGAGCTACTTCAGGGGCAGGCGGAGGAGGAAACCGTCTTTATGCGATCACTAGTCGTTAAGAACAAGATAACTCTCCAGATGTTGTCAATGGTATGATCAAAGTCTTTACTCTTAATGTGTATGCCTTGCTAGATCCAGGAGCGAGTTTATCTTTTGTAACTTCTTATGTTGCGATGAGTTTTGATGACATTCCTGACTAACTTAGTGAGTCGTTCAGTGTTTCTACACCTGTTGGTGAGTCTATTCTAGCAGAAGAGTCTATAGTGATTGTCCCATTTCCGTCAGTCACAAGAGTACCATGGCTGATTTAATTGAGTTAGACATGGTAGATTTTGATGTCATTCTGGGTATGGACTGGTTTCGTACATGTTATGCGTCAATAGATTGTTGAACTCAAGTAGTCAAGTTCCAGTTTCCTAATGAGCCAGTCTTAGAGTGGAAAATTAGTTCAGCAGTGCCTAAGGGCCATTTTATTTCGTACTTTAAGGCAAGAAATTTAGTTTCCAAGGGGTGTGTCTATCACTTAGTGCAATTTAATGACTCTAGTGTTGAGATACCTCCTACTCAGTCAGTTCCAGTAGTAAAAGAGTTTCCAGAAGTCTTTCTTGATAATCTTCCCGGAGTCTCTCCTGAGAGAGAAATAGACTTCGGTATAGATCTTCTTCTAGATACTCGTCCTATATCTATTCCACCATATAGAATGGCACCAACAGAGTTAAAAGAGCTTAAAGAACAGTTGAAAGATCTCATTGGTAAGGGATTTATTCGACTAAGTGTCTCACCTTGGGGCACTCCGATTTATTTGTGAGGAAAAAAGATGGTTCCCTTAGGATGTGTATTGATTACAGCTAGTTCAACAAGGTTACTATCAAGAACAAGTATCCTCTTTCGAGAATAGATGATCTTTTCGATCAGCTTCAGGGTGCTACTTGTTTTTTAAAGATAGACCTCAGATCTGGCTACCATTAGTTGAGAGTAAGGGAATATGATATCCTGAAGACAACATTCAGAACCTGTTATGGTCATTTTGAGTTCTTAGTTATGTTCTTTGGTTTGACCAATGCTCCTGCAGCATTCATGGACCTTATGAATAGTGTATTCAAGCCTTATTTAGATATGTTTGTTATCGTCTTCATTGATGACATACTAATCTATTCGAGCTAGTCATCTCAAAATAGTGCTTCAAACTCTAAATGATAGAGAGTTGTATGCCAAGTTCTCTAAGTGTGAGTTTTGGCTTAAGTGTGTGGTATTCTTAGGCCACATTCTATCGAGAGAGGGAATTAAAGTTGATACTCAGAAAATAGAGGCACTAAAAAATTGGCCTAGACCCACATCTCCAACTGACATTAGGAGTTTCTTGGGTTTGGCTGGCTATTATAGAAGGTTTGTAGAGGGGTTCTCATCTATTTCATCCCCTTTGACCAAGTTAACTCAAAAGATAGTGAAATTTTTATAGTCTGAAGCTTGTGAGAAAAGCTTTCAAGAATTGAAAAAGAGGTTGACTACTGCCCTAGTATTGACCTTGCAAGAAGGTACTCAAGGTTTTGTTGTGTATTGTGATGCGTCTAGAGTTGGTTTGGGTTGTGTGTTGATGCAGAATGACAAAGTTATAGCTTATGCCACCAGACAAGTTTTTTTATTTTATTTTATTTTATTTGAACGACCTTGGGTAGGGGGTTCAGGGGCGTAGCAACACCCCCAGGCTTTAGCATAAAAAAAAAGGAGTACAAAGAGGGGGACATAAACCTTACCTCCATCTTATGGTGGTTCAAGAGTTGGTAGCCTACTAAGGAACACCTAGAGTGGAATTTAGTAGGTTCTCCAACTCTTCCCTGAATTAGAAAGGACCTATCAACTAAGCACCTATGAGAGGACTCCTCTCGATACAAAGAATCTAGGAAAATGTAAATAAGGGAGACTCTCCCTTTATAAGAAAGGAAACGACTCACAATAATATAAATCAAAATGACCTAGAGATAGGGAGACTCTCTGTCACGCCCCTAGCTACCCCCGAGACGCGGACACGGGACCTAGGACCACAAGTAATCCCAAGCTAACCCTGTTGGCATGATCATGAGCATACTAAAGTAATAAACTGATGCAGAAGCTAATTCATAAATAAATCTGAAAAGATGGGGAATACCCATATACTATAAATGAATATATCAAATCTGAGAGTTTAATGCAAAAGAAATATCAAACTCAAAACACTAAGCTGAATCTAACTATGTCTGAAATGAGCCTCTATACTGACTAGAAATGTTGGGACATGCCCCAACTAGATCTAGCAAAACTGAAACTAAAGACTAAAAGCGATAAAGATAAACATGTCAATAGTCCTCGAAGAATAAGGACTCACCAC